>NC_065923.1:24147026-24450764 GCF_024586455.1 Bactrocera neohumeralis
TGACACCTAAGCCCTCTTTCCGTAGACCAGGTCACATATATTTATGTACATATATGTAAATGATCAACGTGACGAGCTGATTCGATTTAGCCATGCATGTCTGTCCGTCCCACAGTTTTTGAGACCTGAAATTAAGCATTGGTCCTTTTCTCCCCAAGAAGCTACTTTTTTCCGGTAGCGCCAATATCGGACCCCTGTAGCTGTCATACAAATGTATTTATTTGACAAGATAATACTTTTCTATTCAATGGCGCAAACTCCTTTGAAATTGTTAAGATCAGACCACTATAGCATATAGCTGCATGCAAATTGGCCGATCTTTTGTGGAATTTTTTGTATTTGTGAAGGGTATTAAAGTTTCGGTGCAACCGAAGTTAACGTTTTTTCTCGTTTTATTTTCCTTAACGCACAAGATAATATGATGTTTACCTATCCACTTAGTTATATAACCCAAACGACAATTCTACTGATTACTTGAGTGCTAATTTATATGCAAATTATATGCCGATATAGCCATAGACTGTTGACAGAAAGGTATTTCTTTTTTGTAAATACCCGATTTTATTTTTTAATTAAATATGATAGAAATAGAACATATACGTGTACCAAATCAATCGTTAGTAAGCGTATTTATTCACATAAACATAAATATATGCATATACATACATCAATTCATATCAATATATACATATTGTATGTAAATATTTCATATAAATACAATAACTTTATATTGGCGCTTTAATTTCTCTTAAAAACATCTCTTTTACAAAAGACGGCCGCATAAACAAAAATAACTAGATCGCTGCAAAAACAACAACCAGATTACCCCCAACGAGTTAAGAGAGTGAGAGCTGCATACACATGCCCACAAACATCCACATTGGATGTTATTAAAATTTTGTCGTACATATTACTTTATGGCCAAATATTCTTCTTAGTATAAACTGAGAACTAATTATTTCTAAATTGAAACCTTCACGGGTTTATAATAAAAAATCAATAAACTACTGTAAAGGAAACTACCTGATGATCAAGAAGTATGCATAGGGCCTCAGCTGATTTTTGCACTTCACGGCGAAAAGTTCACATTGTTTTGACATTAGCAGCTAATAATTTTGGCATACGCACCATTCTAATACATAATACACGTATTTATTTAGCACATTTAAAATGATAATTTGTTTAACTATTTCTTATTCATTTTTACAACAAAAAACACCGGCATTCGCCAAAAAAATTACCTTTATTGCAGTTTGGCTATAAATGTTGTTGTTTGACAACACTTTTTGCAACTGTTTCACCAACATTTTTTTTTAATACTTAACTAAGAAGTTTCAAGCAGGTGAACACCTTACTAATCAGTCGTATGTGCTAAACAAGACTATTCTAGCGTGACAAAAGTGCTAAATAAATGTTCTGCACAGAATGATAGTTTGTTAGTTTATTGCATAAAAGCTCTACATTTGAAAAGCTTAATTATCAAAAATTAGCGAAGTGCGAAAATTGGTTGTTTCAAAGAGAGCAAACGATTCATTTTGAGGATTTCGATAAATTTTAGATAATGTGTAATAAGTTATTTTGAATAGACTGCTTGGTTGAGAAACTTGTTAATATACATACATATATAATTCCAATCAATAATATAAAATCTGCAATTAACTACTTCCTTGGGTATCGTTACACTATCATACAGAAATTTTCCTTCTTGGCATGAAATACTCAGGTATTCGAAAAAAGCATGCGCCATATTTCGGCAGAACACTAGTGACTGTTTTTCTACTGAAAACTGTTAAAGGAAGAGTTCCTGGCTTGCACGGTAAAGTCCTACGAAATTTTAGTTATTTTAATTGTTTGGTAACGGCTTCCCTGAAATCAGAGATTATAAATTAAAAATTAATTTAACTTTCCTGTATTGGGAAAACGTTTCTATTTTTTTTTTTTGCAATTTGAAAGTTACTAGTCGGTATAAAGAAAATTAAAAAATTTTAATAAATTAATGTCAACAGTATGTTTTTTTTAGGCTCCATTAAAATTATCGATAGCAGTTTGCGCAAACCAGTCGTCTTAATGGGGGGATATGGTAACACTTGCTAAAGTTATGACAAAAGTGCACTGTGTCTGTCAAAGTGAACTAAACGCAAGATTACTTGCATTGTTTATTGAAAATTATTTACAAAATAAGAGAACAAGTGTTTAAACGTGTTATCCCTTGACAAAACAAACCGTTCGCCACACCACCAATTGGAAAATTTCTAGTTTACTCACAGAATCAGCTGTTCGGGGCGATACGGATTTTAGCACGACGTGGTAAAAGAACTAGTACCGTTTTAGTGCAAAAAGGCTAACCCAACCGTGCATTAGATCATTAAAACAGAATATTAAATAATTGTTGCTAATATTTGTGAAATAGTGGAAAAACTACGCACTTGGGGGCATAGAAAATTTGGTTATGCCCTGCTGATTTTAGCCCATCAGACTTGTTTATATTTTGCTTTTAGATTAGAGTTGCCAAAACATCCCCATTTAAAATCTACTGAAACTAAAATCTCAGAGACTACAATCATCTGATTCATCGGAAGTAACTTAATCTTATGTATTAACATTATTTGATTACAATTTCTAGGCTAAAGCCCTGTAATACATTTGTATGCAAAATATAACATTTTTAATATAATTAACATTACGGTATTTGTGTTAATTCTAACATGTTTATATACATATTTTGGGAACACATGCCAACATATATACATACATATATATGTAAATGTATGAACAGTGTTCTTAATGTGTTTCAATCACCCTTGCTGTGACTAGGTGATAAGAACGCATCTTAATCCATCAAGAAAGTAAATAATCTGCAAGCAGCAGCGGTCAGATGCAATAGTTTATAGTCGATTAAATGGCATTTGTTGTTTCTCAACAACAGCAGCTTAGTAACAGTTAGCAAGTGTACCGCAGAGGTTTCAAATAAATGTACTACACTTGTGAGCACATACATATAACTGTATACGAAACTAACTCACAGTGTTAAATAAAACAAAATCAAAATATACAATTTCTTAAGTTTATAAATAGTCCGCATATACATATGTATATTTATGTTTATATTTAAACACTTTCACTTTTCATAGTTTTAATCATTTCTGTTTGTTTTTTCAGTTATTTACTAATTGCTCTAAGGTGTATGTTCATTTAGCACCTAATAGAGAAACAGATGCCAATTCAAAACCAAAGCAATATTACTACAATTATTAGCCAAATTAATACATTGAATTACTGCTTTCATGTAATTCGAGCAAATAATGGAGCAACAGGCCACACAGGCGGCAAGCTCTGCTTATTTGCTGGTGGATACATTAACTACAATTTGGAAAAATTATCAAAATGCCGGCGATGACAATGAAGCTAAAGTGAGTAATTTAAATAATGAGTACTTTCTGTTGATAAAGCGTGCTTTTGTTTCAGTTACATTGGATGGAACTTTTTCTGTTTTATTTTCAATATGTGGAGGACGACGCTTTAGAGACAGAGCGAATAAAAAGGCAAGTATTATTGTTTAACTTTAGCATTATATGTATAGCGTTTAATGCTTGTGTTTATTCGAATATATGTATGTTCCTTGTCATGCATTTATATTCCTTTGCTATCATGCATGTATGTATGTTCCTTTATTGTCATGTTGTGCATATTTAATGATTTCATTTCATTTTTGTTGCAGTTTCATACACAATATACCCGAAGAGATCACCTCCTATCTGCTGGAGACAGTTTGTAACATCATAAACGAATCGCACTCATCAATTCCTTCAGAACAAACAGCTGCATGTGATAGTACTGACCTAGTACAAAATGAGATAAGCAACTCGAATGCTACGAATTCCTTACTGATAAACCAAAGTTTTACGCCGGTAAGCAACACTTTCGCTATATTACATATAATAAATATGCTTGTAAAGATATTTTAGTACTAATTAAAATTGCTTACATTGCAGTTGATATTAAATGAACCAAGTGATTGGGGTAAAATTATAGCTCTGCGCAACTTTTTAACAAATCAATTAGGCAAGCATTTGCTGCGTTTCCTTTTACGTGTAGACAACACGGTATGCTTGACTGCATTTAATGTTTATTTACTATTTTTAAAAGAAAATTTCCACAGCTTATCGCTTCACAAAAGGGACTTTGCAGTTTATGCTGCAAACTGTTTCCGAACTGCAAATGGAATTCGAAAGAGTTTATATTGGATACGCCGCTCTCTATACTAACTGTTATTGCAAGTATTGCGCCACCAGAGCTGGCAGGTGTTGACATGCATAGTACCGCGCATATTATCGACCGTTGTGGCGCTAAATATGACTCAACCTTATTAGATGCGCATCAGTACGTGGAGAGTTTGGAGACTTTTCGTAATACCATTATAAGCAGCGATGAAATCGCTTATCTGCTCGTGCAAATCATGTCAAAATGCGTTGCTAACGAGTTGGAAGCTAATCTAAATAGTCAATCAGTATCGATGATCTCATTAAATTTTGCATTGGAATGTTTATGTTGTGATGATGTCGTTTATGCAACGAAACAGAATGCCAACACAATCAAACTCGAACTGCTACAGCTTACAATACGCTGCATCAATAACATTTTCAATGCTTCAGCCAGCATAAGTCTTGTACAATTTCAATTTATTTTCACCATGTTGGCGGTCATTCTGAAAAAGCATGCTTTTGAAATTACAGAAATCAAATGTGAGGATGCAACTACAAACGGCAACACCGCATCACTTGATTTCGCATTGGAATTTCTCAGCGCAACCAATTATGTTTTCTTTTACACGCTGCAAAATATCATAATGTATCCAAATAAATTAAAAGAACCCCATACAATTGGTGGCAACAAAAGCAGCTTGCATGATTTGAAGTTCATCAATGAGAGTGCGATTGAGATAACCATAAAAACATTCCAGCAAGTGTTACAGAAAATAAAAAACGTTGCTGTTGGCCATACCGAAGCGCGTCTACTCATTGAGTTAACCTTCAAAACGCTGCTAAAGATCAACGAACAACTCTGTAAGCATGATCAGCAGAGCAAGAACAATGCAAATTATACGAACGGTGGCAATACACAAAGGCGGTGTCGCTACTTACGTCAAGTGCATTGCCACACACAAGTGCCGACTTTAGCCTGCTACTTTCAGGGCACTTTGCTGAATTTGCTACCCAAGATCACCACGAATATGCAGGAAGCGGCCGTACGCTACTTACTACGCATTGGCATTTGTTGCTGTCACTATACAATCGACACCTATGCTTCATGTTTGAATATGATTTCACAATTCACGCCTTTATATCAAAATTGTACCTATAAATTTTTACATCGCCGCATACTTTACACCATCTTTACGCAAGATCATATCATGTATCATAAACGGACGACGGAGAGTTGTGCCAAATGTGACGCTAAATTAAAGTCACTTGAATTACGCAAGGAGATTTTACAGTTGTATAAGCAGCTGCATGAGGAGCTCAACACAGCAGAGAGTAGCGAAAGTAAAGTGACGTCACTGCAATTATTGTTAAAGCATTTAAAAAACATATCAGATACATTGAGCAGCGATATGGCGGCTGGTATTTTAGCTGAGCTCATTTTGCCCACTTTTCGCCAATACAAAGTGGAACTGTTGCAGAGCCGAAAAGCAATTAAATCGTGTGCATCGAAAAGCCCGATCCCCACAGCTGATATCGAAGCAACAAATAATATATCACCTATCAACATATCATTTCCGGAGAGTGAAACGCGTGCAAACGATGCTGCGGTGACTACTATGGGCATCTTACAAGATTGTTTGAATGTTTTCGTCGCTTACTTGGGCGCTGATATACGTTTGATCAAAGCTTTTTACAACGAAGAAAACATAACACATTTGGAGGATCTATTCTATGAGCCGCCGTTAGTGCATTGCATATGTGAGCTAATCAAAATTGGCGTCGACAATGGAACCTTTTTGGGCGAAAGCAATCAAGAACAAGTGATACTTAGTCAACGCCTCACTAAACTGCTACTAAATAGTAGCGCTTACAACGCTTTTCAATTCAACGCATTAACATTTAGCCAGCAAACAGACAGCACAGCAAGCGACGCCGAAAAGTCTGTGGAAACAACAACAGACGCGCTGAATGCCTCGAATATTTTATATGTGACAGCGCTTAAATGGTCATTTATCCATGAATTGCTGCAGACTAGCCAATGTTTCTTGAACGCATTCACGATTATGTACAACTTAAATAAAAATGTTAGCGCTACTGTTGATGCTGACGACGCGCAAACGCAAGTTAGAAGCATAAAGGATTTCGTTACGTGTGAATTGAATGATGACAAAACGATTGACGACATTCTCACACTAAATTACAATGCTTTGAGCACATTTTTACAACTTTCGCAATGCAAATCGAGGAATATGTCTACAAAACACACCCATTCGCCACAGCATACCAATACAAACACATCATCCCCATTGCAAGGCGCCAACTACAACACTATAAACCCCGAAGCCAACAAAGCTGACGGTTGTTTGTCAAGTTCACTGGAATATTTGCTCTCTAGCATCGAAGTAGATGCGGTACAACAAACGTTTGGTTCGATTAGTTCATCGATTGCATCGTATGCGTCAACAATTGACGCCTTTATCGCCACATCGGATGCGCAACAATATTCTATAAATAGCGATCCCAGCTTTAACTCAAACGCACACACAGCACAGTGTTATACGGAAATATATAATTTAACATTTTTAGACAAATTGAAAACTTGGAATTCAAAATATTCTGTGAATTCACAAAGTGTCGACTCAGAAATTAACGAAAGCATTGTCATATTCGATGTACGCAATCAGCAAAGTTCAAGTCTAACTCGAAATCTAATATTACCGGCAGCAATTACATCATTGCAAGCTATTGGTGTGGATGCGCTCGTTCCCACCTCGGTTTGGAACTGTGCTGCCGATGCCTTATCTACGTCCATGCTAGTTGCGGGCCCCGAAACTAATGCGGCCGTGCTTAGTATTGGCATAAGTATATTTGCGAAATTTTTTAGTGTACTCGGTTCGTTTTTTGGTGGCAGTAAAACGAGTTCGTTAACCGATTTAAATAACAGTACAACGTCTCGAGAGCAAGAAATCGATTCGAATCTCAGTTGTTTGCTCGAAACAAGTAGTGATAGTAAGCGTTATCTACTAAGGTTATTTGAGACCACAATGGCCATTTGCATCAAGAGCTTCAAAGACGAAGGCGGTAAGTAACAATTATAAATATTTTTATTATTGGCATGTGTATGTATCATTTAGTAACTCAAAAGTTCATGAACGATGCACTATAAACTCATTATTCAACTAGTAACTTTATATCAACATTATCCTTGCGAAATACCAATAACCCTGTAGGAAACTTAAAGCAGTTCTATCACAATATGAGTACATGGTAGCTGTTAGAGGCAATAGTGCTTTTATGGTGACGAAACCGGGTTATCTGAAAACATAATTTATAAACCTAAATGTAGACATATAGATTTTCATTGTTTAATTTTTTTTTTTTTTGTAAAAATTTCTTGAATAATAGTACTATCATTTAATAAAAATTATAAATGTACATACATATGTATATGTAAGGTTAAAAAATTAAAATATACACATTGGTTCTTTCACTCACATAGACCCTAACCTAACCTAAACCTAAATATTCTGGCAGAAAAGACAAAATATTAAAAAAAAGTTAATTTCGGCTGCAACGGCTTCGGCGGTTTCAAAAATACCACAAAAGAGAATCAGTCAGTTTGTATGACAGTAATATGATAAAGTGATATCTTTTAGGCAGTTCCGACAAATGAGCAGTTACTTGGGCGAAAAAATTACGTGTAGAAAATTTTTGATCGATATCTTAAAATATCTCGTTCGCATATATACAGACGGGCATAAATAATCAAATCGTCTCAGCTCGTCACACTGATCATTTATACATATACTTAATAGACCGATCAAAACGGAGTTAGATCTGCGGAATAACAGCCCTTGGCCGGATAAAACCCGAGTCAATTCCAGCGCGTAGAACCGGCTGTGGAAATTAAGGAGCATAATGAACTCCACTCCTTTCGCAGAAATCATCCCTGAAGTTACCTGCTTGGAGCGGAACCGCCACCTAGGAGCATCAATAGGTCATTGCTCAACTACGTCGACGACATAAAACAATACGCCGACCAGACTTCGGACGCAACTAACTTCCGACAAGCACTGACCGCCATTCACAGTGAAGCCATTGCAGACGAAGAGCTTGAGTGGCCGCGAGAAACGAGAGTGACCTTTACGCAGCTTCGTTGTGGATACTGTAGCAGGTTGAACTCCTACTCATCCAGAATAGATCCCGGCATATCTAATATTATATATGTTCTGCGTGCAATGAGTCTCCGCATGATCCTTGCAACCTCTTTGCATTCCTCTAACCCTACTCATCTCTCCCTTTGGTCCGACCCCGTCGAAACAGTACGAAATCTTGGGCGTCGGAAGACGTCGATCACAACTTAGCTAATCCTTACCTTATATATTTAATAGGGTATCCGTCGTTTCATTCTGCTTGTTACAAACTATGTGGCAAACTTTTTCAGGGTGTAATAAAACGGGAGGTTTAGAGAAAAATTTGTAATATTTTTCCTTTGTTTTTGTTTATAATACTTGGTATTTCATGGTCGTTGGAACGCCCAATTGTTAATTACCAATTTATCATGTTTATGATATTTTTTTCCTACAGGGTAGTCTTGCCAGATTTTTAAATGTGGTAATGGCTTTGCACGCAAGCGCAGGCACACATATATACATCTACATACATATATATGTATTTGACTAACTAAATAGAACGTACGCATGCTTCGAAGCCATACAAATGCTTGCGGCAATTAGAGATGTGTGCTATCCTCATCGGGACAGACGAGATCTATGTGCAGTAGATTTCTTTAAAATATTTATAATAGTGTTGCTGGATTTTCGATGAAATACATACATATCTTCTTATGTTTGTTGTCAGTTAGTTTCTGACAGTGTGTGTTTGTTGTTGTAGCGGCAAAAACCTTTCCCAATTGATCTTGAAGATTGCTGCCGATTTGACTATAGTACTTGCCCTGAATATTAATCCGAATCAGTTCTGGTTACATATACCCAACTGTCGTGGAGAAAGAGAGTATCCGATCTTCGAAATCTGAAAGAACACTTAACAAAATTCGGTGTAGAATTTGTTCATATTTATACCCTGAACAGGGTATATTAAGTTTCTAACACCCAGAAGGAATCGTCGGAGACCCTAGAAAGTATATACATACATATATTATATAAATGATGATGAATGTCCGTCTGTCCGTCTGTATATATGTATACGAACTAGTCCCTCAGTTTTTAAGATATCGTTTTGAAATTTTGCAAACGTCATTTTCTCTTCAAGAAGCTGCTCATTTGCCGGAACGGCCGATATCGGACCACTATAGCATATAGCTGCCATACAAACTGAACGATCAGAATCAAATGCTTGTATGGAAAACTTTCACATTTGACAAGATATATTCACGAAATTTGGTTTATATTATTTTCTAAGGCAACAATGTAATCTCCGAAGAAATTGATCAGATCGGTTAACTATAGCATATAGCTTCCATACAAACTGAACACATAGTTACTAACAGAAATGCACCTGTGAAGGGTATTTAGCTTCGGTGCAACCGAAGTTAACGCTTTTTCTTGTTTTTTTTTTTTTAATTTTGAAAGAAAATAATGGAAGCTTTCGATATTTTCAATTTCGGGACTATTCTCTCTACCATCTCTAACCTCTTATAGGCTAGCCAACAAATACATTAAGACTATAGCTCAATGTTAAGACTTTTGCTATTCACTTTTGTAAACATTAATTGCTCCAAATATTTAGTAATTGCACAATATCTAATAATACAAACAAATTTGAAAGGAAAAAAATAATTAAAAATTTTTATAGTAAGTTAAACAATAAAAAATTTTAACTTCGGTGGCAGCGAAACTATACTATCCTCCCCAATAAAAAGTTTTCCATATAAGAACTTGATTTTGAGCAATCAGTTTATACACAACTATATGCTATAGTGGTCCGTTCTGAACAATTTGCTTGGAGGTTACATTATTTCATTGGACAATAATTTTACAGTTATACTTTTAGTAACACATATACAAATATAGCATCTTTTCTTGATTATAATACTTTTTCTCCCAACTGTTTGCACTCCATGCGCACAATTTCCCTGCAGTTGCAGCGCTAACTATCCTATATCTTTACACTATCTCTAAACTAGCTTTAAGATAAGCAATAGCAAGGCATTTCTCACTACAGCATCACCTTTAAGATTACCTTAATCTTATCTACGCTCTCATAATGCAAATTATATCCGAACAGTAAAGATTAAACGCCTTATATTAATCAGTATTTTTGTAATTTTCTAGCACAAACGATGGAAAAGCATTTACTGAAGCTGAAGACAGTGATATTGAGTAACACCATTGGCGGCAACAAGCCAGCTGCAGCGCACACCGAAGACCATTCACGCGAAAACGCTGTGGTAAAGGCATTACAAAGTCTGCTCAAAATCGCAGAACAGACCACCAACAACACGACGACGCCAACCGCAATTTCCAACGATTTGAATGGCAGCAAGGGTTTGGAGAATGTCGCCAGTGAAGAAACGGTATTGCAATCACCGTTACGGCCACGTGCACGTTCCTTTAATAGCACCAGAACTCAATCGAAACACAGCAATGTGACCACACCGCGCACTTCGGCGCCTAAGCGGCAGTTGTCCACCGAAAGTGGCGATGCCGACTATTTCTCGACGCGTATGTCGTTGTTTTGTGAGAGTGAAATGGAGTTGAGTGAGAATGAGAATGATACCAACTACATAACGGCCGATGAAGGCTATGAAGCCGATGGTGAGATACCGGAAATCTCCGAATCGGAGACGGAATTGGATAAAGCGGAATTCTGGAACTCATTTCAACCAAGCTCACGTTATCGTAACTACTTGCTACATGAGGGACTTTGTCATTTAGTTGTGGAAATTCTAATTGAGCTATCGGAAAGATGCATCGCCAATCCGTTGGGTTGGAGTGAGTGCTTGGTGCAATTGGCCAATCGTTTGTTTGTGATACGCGCCAATATAGGTGATTCATTGTTTTTGTTGCGTGGATTTGCGCCGGTGCTGAAATGCGGTGATCCGCGCTTGAGAGGTTCGTATAAAAAATTGTTTCGGTATTCTTGTTAATACTCTCGTATTGCACTGCAGATAGTTCATTTATCATCATTTATTATGAAAAATAATTATTTTCTAAAATTATTTTGATTTTTTTCTTTAGAACTTCAACAAGCTTTACTCGAACTAATTGTGGATGTAAATACTCCCGAAGTTTTATGCACTTATTTCAATATTTTGGCAGCCAAAAATCCGCCTGTCGATCTTTTAATCAAATATCTCAGTCATATTTGTGGTAACAAATTGAGAAAGCCGCAAGCAATGGTTGAATTGGAGTTTCCGGTAGCAATTGGTAAGCATATTATACTCCAAAAGTATGATAATTTTTTTTTTAAATATTTTTTTGTAAAATTTTATTTATTTTTGTTTTTGTAATATTTTATTAATTATTATTTTTGTAATATTTTATTAATTATAATTTTTTTTTTTCGAATTTTATTTTTAAATATTATTTTTTAAATTTTTTTTCGTTTAGACGGCAAGTGCACCTCTACCAGCGATCAGCGCTTAACAATGGATATCGATCACTTGCGTAATCAGCATATAAACGCGCAAGCCCATACGCCATTGTCTCGCACACCCTGTATTATACCCATCACACATGCGCGTTTATGGTCCAACGATGGTTTCACACTCTCCTTTTGGCTGCAGATGAAAGGTGCACATAATAGCAAAGCCTCGTCTCTACCCACCGAAGACGAAGCACGCAGTACACACGAAGATAGTCATGTAAATGATATTTAACCGTTAATTTGAATTTTTTAAATACACTTTTGAAATCTTTCCTTATATTTAGAAAACACACATCGTATCTATCGGCACTAATCAAGTGCTGCTGAGCGCTTATGTCAACCGCGATCTAAAGTTGGTATTTGAAACGAGTAAACTAAATGCCGAAACTCTCGCCCAAACACCAACAGAGCCAAAGAGCGAAAATATGGAGACATCAACAAGAGATACACCTAATCGCAGCACGAATCATACCAATGGTGACAATTCAAACACCACAACCGCGCCACTGACTTCTCCAACCAACGCGCCAGGTCCGCTGCGTGTTGCACTGAAACAAACCAAACTCGTTATACTCAACAGCTTCAACAATATGCACCTTTTCAAGTATCACAATCACAACCAATCGTATGAGACCGCTTCGGTGGAGCTGAAATCTTTTCGTTTTGCACGCAACCGTTGGACACACATTGCGTTTAGTGTGCACACGCATCAAGATCATTTGGAGCTGAAGGTGTATGTTGATGGTGTGGAGCAAGATATTGCCTATTTGCATTTTCGTAATGTACGCAACCTGCAGCGTAATCATACTTTTCAACTCATCTGCCTGGGTGATAGTGTTTCAACGACCAACAGTGCGAATGTTTCCGGTGGCCACACAGAATCACGTTCCACCATTGATGGTTACCCCTTGCCATTTAGCATAACGAATTTACTGTTGTTCAATTGTAAATTCTCTGCGTGGCAAACCATAGCAAATTTGACCGCCATGGGTCCGGATTTTTCAGAGCTTGCACCACTGCAGGTGAACTCCTGGCGTCCTAATTATGGTTTTGTCAATATGTCTAGAGTCCAGAAGGCCAATTTCGGTAATGTTGCGGAGTCAATGCGTGCACTGTATGAGTCGCGTCTACTGGTATACACCGCTGAGTCGCCGGATATCGTTATGGGCTTTAATAATGAAGTCAATGCAAAAGAAGGTACTGTCTCAAGTGGTGAGTAGAGTTTTTTGTTTTAATTATCATACCTTGAAATGGGTATATTAAGTTTTCCACGAAGTTTGTAACACCCCAAGGGAAACTTCGGAAACTCTATAATATGTATAAATGATCAGCGACGACAAAAGACGAGCTGAGTCGATTCCACCATGTCCGTCTGTCTGCCTGTATATACGTGGAGTTTTGGAGATATCCTTTTTTTTTTGCGTACGTCCTTTTCGTCTCGAGATTTAGAACATTTGTCAAAATCGCCGGACACTATATCTGCCATTCAAATTGACCGACCAAAATCAAGTTCTTGTATAGAAAACTTTTTTGTTTGACAAGATATCATAATTTAATTTGGCATAGATTATTTTCCAAGGCAACACTATAATCTCGGCAGAAATCGCTCAAATCGGACTTCTATAACATATAGCTGGCATACAAACTGATTAATCAAAATCAAATCCTTCTATGGAAAACTTTTTTATTTGACAAGATATCTTCACGAAATCTAGCAAAAATTATTATTCAAAGCAAACTTACATTCTCCGAACGAACTGTTCAAATCGGGCTAATATAGCATAAAGCTGCCATACAAACTGATCGATCGAAATCCAGATAAAGATCTTTTTTTAACCTTTTATTATTAGAAATTCCCATGTGAAGGGTATTATAGCTTCGGTGCAGCCGAAGTTAATTTTTCTCATGTTTTGTTTTTAAATTTTCACTTTTTTTTAATTTTCACTTGTTTTTGTACATTTTTTTTGTTTTTTAATTTTGCAGCGGCGCGCGTTTTTGGCCTGATTTTGTATGGTGAGCTGATACAGAATCATATACGCTCCATTCAAGCCACTACTTTGCTATGCGGCGGCCTTTCAACGCACCTCTACTTATTCGCAAGGGTATAAATTATATTTGAAAATCACAAAAATATGTAAAAATTAATGAATTATTAATTTTGACAGATTGTGGAGCTGAGTAGTAATTCATTATCACAGTATATGGCATTGGATATTTTCCTAAATGTAGCTTTATCGGACTCCCAATTGTATGCCGAGTTTTTACGCATCAACTATATGAGCCTTATAGGTTATGTCGTGAAAACCGATCGCTGCACGAAAGACGTGCATCTTCTACGAAGCATTTTAAATAATGCCTGCTCTCAGCCTATTATCAATAAAAAGGGTGATACCTTGGAAATCTGTGAAATGACCACAGCCATCGTTGTGTACCCACAACTGATCATATCGGTATTACACCGTTATTCCGATTGGCATCGTTCGGGCGTCGAACACTCCGATGTGTTAGACATGCTTTTTCACTGCATTTTAGCGCTAACACGTGAGAAACATCCACAACGCGATTTAAATTTAGATCGTTTAAGCGAAGCTGGGCTGCTCAAAGAGTTGCTTAATTTATGCAAAGTTTATGTAATCGAATCACCAAATCCCGTCTACATATCAAAGACTGCGGCTGAATCATTTGTGGCCATTTTATCCGTTTTCGCCGGTTCGCCGCCATCCACATCACTCATGGACGAAATAATGAAGCTCTGTTTGCTGCTGCAGAAGCCCAGCGAATGTTACATCACACATGATCGGTCGAAATTTTATTTTCTACTCACGCCGCTAGCGCCAGTAAAGGAGCGTTCATCGGCTGTTTCCGGTTTCGATCGTGTCACAACGCCATTTCGCCGTAAATCGAAACGTGAACGTCCTGGCGTCGCCAAACCGACGCCAAGTATCGATAACGGTGATCTCAACGCTAAACAAAATGAGCGCGTCAAGCGCCTGCGCAGATTGCATATAGCCGCGACGAGCTCACCATTTAAGCGCAATTTACTTGAACTCGAAGATAACCTCGAAAATGTTGCGGACTGTGCGCGCTTGAATAAGAAAGCTCTGCGCCTGCTCAGCCCTGTTAATGTGGAGAATTGGCGCATGAAATTTAAACACACACCCAGTAGGAATACAGCAACAAGTCCAATAGGGAAACAACAAACCCCAAATAATGCCGAGCGAAAGTTGGCGCTAGCCGCTTCTACACCGCATAGAATTAGTCATAAGCGTTTGCGACATGCCTCACACAATTATTTGGCAAATGCCGAAACGACAAAGCTGCGCAAACGCAGTACACAGTCATGCGCAGCACCTACTGATGGCAGTGAGGTGGATAAAGAAACGCTACCTAACCAACAACTGGGTTTGACAGCTATGCCGGCGGCCACAACGCAGCAACGTCGCAGCAGATTGCTTGTGAAGACGGATTTCTACAATTGGCCTGGTATTATTGCATTGCAAGAGGGACTGCTGACACTGTTGAAAAACTTTCTCTGCCTTTTACCGGACAACGCAGTGGAAGAGGTATGAAAAATGAATTGAATGAGAAAGAAGGGGGAGGGGGAGATCAGGGACAATTCCTTCCGGGTGCAGATTTTTTCGCTAACAATTCAATACAAGCATCGCCTCACCCCCGTTTTCTCTACGGTTTTGATACCATCTGATCAAATTTGACTCGGACTAACAAAAAAAAAATAACTTTTCCACTTATTTTATTACAAATCCTTTTGCTTTCCGCTTTGCACTGTTTAAATGGAGTCCGGGTCAAATTTGATCAGTTGCTATATTTTGCATTACAACAATATTCACTATTTATAATCGACAGGTCCTGAAGCATTATGTCAAAGTGGACATCATATTGGTATTATGCAACAATAGCAGCTGTGCCGTGCGTACGGCCATAATTAAATTACTCGCTGTGTTATTGAAGCGCCTACAACCGAGCGACATTAGCCAACATGTTAAAAATTTGTATCCCCAACACTTGGCGAATCAAATGTCCATATATACAACAGATATGCAGATGTTTGAAGCCTGTTTGGAATGGGTCACAGGCATTTATTATAACACAACGAAGATCTTAAACTGTGATATGCCCTTACATGTCGTTGAACGCTTCGGCATCAATACGCTACTGTCGGTTCTCATCAATATGGCCAACAATCATGGTGGCCTGAAAGCGCAGGCATTCAAAATACTCTACAAAATGTTTAATATGGTATAGTGTAATACTATATATTTCTGGTTTATATTTAACGTAGTGAATTTTTGCAGGAAGGCGAACAACAACAACTTTTAATAGATGCCGGTTTGCTGCTTTGTTGCATTAAGTCGCTCTTCAATTTATACTTAGGCTCCAGTGTTGTAGAGGTCGTCATAGAAGAATCGATAATAGTGCTTTTGACACAGATTGGCGAAAAGTCTTTAAAATCGGCGGGACAAATAAAGGTATTATATATGTACATACAAATACTCCTATACATATGTATATATACATGTCATATAACGGCGGAATGAAAATTGTAGGAAAATAGATGTACAGATTCACAACTTTTTTCAAACTCCTTTTACTGTTAATACACTTTTTTGTTTTTGTAACGGTAAAAAACCGTTTAATACTATGTGAAATATTGCCGGCTTCACTATTCTTTGTCGGATAGAAATTCGTATCCGTTCGGGTTTTAGATTTTACTTTTGAATGAATTTCGTGTACGTTCTATCTACCCGAAGCTGACTCGGTAAAAACTCGGATGGAAATTCGGGTATATTCGGGTTGCCGAGTTGACTGTTGCCGATCGGTTTGAAATTATGGGCCGTTCGGTTTAGATAGACTCGGAAATTGTGAGAACGGCAGTTAAATACCGTTAATATATAATTAAACTTGGTTAAAATAATAAATTGAATATAAGTCCTTGACCCGGGTCAAATGCGGTATCGTTGAACCTGCGGTTGTAGCGGATGAGCTTTTCCTTTTTTGTTTAACTTTTATGATTTTTATTGTTTTTTTAATATTTTTTTTAAATATTTTTTTTTAATATTTTTTTTTTTAATTTTTTTTTTTTTTTTTTTTTTTTAATTTTTTTTTTTAATATTTTTTTTTAATATATTTTTTTAATATATTTTTTTTTTAATATTTTCTTTTATCATTTTCTTATATTTCTTTATATTTTTTCTATATTTTTCTTGTAGTACGTTTGGGATATACTCAACATGCTGACATTCCTGCACGAGGGCGCCACTGGCACAGTCATAAAGAATTTACGCTCTGCGCAAGCGCGCCTGCAATTTGCTTGGATACGCATGTTCTTCGAGTCTATAAGCGAACCGAGGAATTTCAAAGGTACAAAAATATATTATATACAATTTATAACATTGGGTTATCAACCACAACCCCTGTACCACTCCAGTTATAGCCTTGCCCAACTCCTCGTTATCACTCGCCGAGACCAAAGAACGATTGCGACTACTAATCGACCGCTGTGCACAATTCTTCACCATTTGCGATGCCAAATACACGCCAAGCGCCACAGAGGTGGAACTGTTCCAATTAATTGTCTCATACAGCATTGCCACCAGTCAGCGTTGCAACAATTTCATAGCTTGGGGTCTGCAACCGTCACGGCCGCTTGAACTACGCGCTTTTATTGTCGATGCGCTTTGGAATTCTTGCCAAGCTGGGCTTTCGCCGCCTGTTATTTGTGATGGCAAGATAATTAAATCGTTTTTGTGGTTATGTCTGCTGGAAGATTTGGAGAAACCATTGCCGAACTTGGAACGCCTCTGTAAACATTTGGGTATCAATGAACACGACTCCACGTGGAATTTAGAGAGTGAACTGGAGCGCATTGAGCTGAATCGTACCGCGATAGCGGCTGAACAGAAAGTCAAGTTGGAAGAGACCGTTTATCGTTTGGAGTCGCTGGCTGTGAGTTGCATTGAGTCATCAATGTTGAATACGCGGCGTGTTGCGGAGTTACAGGTTGGTCGCATTTCTTGTCAGTTATTTGGTAGTAAAAATATATATATTGTTTTTCAAGAATTCTGAACGCAAGCTGCTGATGTATCAATTGAAGGACTATGACGATGCTAGCATATACAATAAGTGGCTTGGAATCGTACGACGCATGACACACGAAGGCGCGCCCTGGCACTCAAAGGAGCGTTCGGAAAAGTATGTACAGAAATATTTTTTATACCCAGAACATGTGTCGGAAACCTTATAAAGTATATATGTAAATAAAAATGATTAGCCATTTCCGTCTATCCGTCTATCTGTCTGTCTGCATATGCATATCTGTCTGCATATTCTGCATATGCAGAAGCTGCTTATTTGTCAGAACCGCTGATATTGGACCCCTATATGATATAGCTGTCAAACAAATTAATTCTTTTACATATTTTTTTAATTGTCGTTTTTTGTAACATAACATTTTTTTTTATATATTTTTTAAATTTTTTGTTGTTTTCGAATTTTTTTTTTTGTTTAAAATGTTTTTTTTTGAAATTTTTTTTATTTTTTTTTGGAATTTTTAACATAATTGTCGTTTTTTTTAATATTTTTTTTAATATTTTTTAATTTTTTTTATTATTTTCGATTTTTTTTTGTTTAAAATGTTGTTTTTTGAAATTTTTTTTTATTTTTTTGTTAAAATTTTAATTATTTAACTAATTTCTTTTTTTAATTTTTCTTTAATATTTTATTTCTTTTATTATTATTTTTTTCTTTTAGTTGATTTTATTGTCTTTTTATTTTTGTTTCTTATTTATTTATTTATTTTTTAATTCATTTGGCAACTCTATTTTTTTAATTTTTTTTTTTTTTTACTTTTTTATTTTTTTTTTTTTTTTTTTTTTATTATTATTTATTTTTAATTTTTTTTTATTATTATTTCTTAATTTTTTTTATTACCTACTATTTTATTTTTTTTTGTTATTATTTCTTAATTTTTTTCAATATACATTTGTATACATTTACATTTCTACTCTCCAGTTCTTGGGAGTTAGACGACACCGAGGGTCCGTCGAGAGTCCATACACGCATGCGCCGCTGCCATTTGGATATTGATAAACGCTTCTTCATGGAGAATTATTACAGCAACACAACAACAGAGTTACGTAACAGTGATATTACTATGAACACCAGTGCCTCGTTCGCCAACGAATATGTGCGTCCGCTGGAATATCTTTTATCCAGTTATGATCAACAGCTCAATATTTCGCTCAACTCGCAAATACTTTATAATTTTCCTGCCAAATTTCTACCCGTCGATGGCGAGATTGATGGTGAAATCATTATAACCGATCATAAACTGTATTTTATGGCTACATATCGTTGCAAGTACTTCTATATTAACTGTGATATCTCGAGTATAAGTGAGATTTGGTTGAAACGTTATCAGCATCAGGAGAAGGCTTTCGAAATATTTTTGGATACAAATCAATCACTGTTCTTCTCACTACAAAATCAAGATGATTATAAAATTATGTACGATGTATTTTGTGATAAAATCGTCACGCATCCCGATCAAGCGAAGGTACTCGTTATTACGCAACAATGGCGCGAAGGTTTGCTGACCAATTGGGAATATTTAATGACACTAAATCAAATTGCCGGCCGCACTTATAATGATCTCATGCAATATCCCATATTTCCATGGATATTGTCTAATTATGCGTCGGACATTTTGGATTTGACTGACGACACGAACTTTCGCAAGCTGGAAAAGCCGGTTGCTGTGCAGCATGAAGTCAACGAGGAGCACTACGTCGCCAACTATACGGTATTTTTGGCATTTCATAGTTTTGACTTGAATTTAATTTTCGTATTTTTTAGTATCTCAATAATACGATGACTAACATGGGTTCGTTGACACTGAAACCATATCATTATAGCTCGCATTATTCGAACTCCGGTACGGTGCTGCATTTCCTCGTGCGTGTACCGCCTTTTACGAGCTATTTCCTCAGATATCAAGGTAAATATTAAGCACTCGCTCACCAAAAAACTCTCAAAATTTAGATTTCAATTTTTGCTCAGTATAATTTTAGGCGCCAAGCGGAACCCTTTAAGAGTGTACCTAATTTTTCATTCCATCACTTATTTTTCAGACAATAATTTCGATTTACCTGATCGCACATTTCACTCACTAACGACCACCTGGAATTTGGCGAGTCGTGATAGCCCTACAGACGTTAAAGAGCTGATACCTGAATTCTTCTGTTTACCGGAAATTTTTGAAAATTTCGAACGATTCGATTTCGGCTTGCGACAAAATGGCGAACGCGTTGAAGACGTACAATTGCCACCCTGGTGTCTGCGAGATTCGCGTCTATTCGTGCTCATACATCGTCAGGCACTGGAGGCGGAATTGACACGCAATCACCTGCATAATTGGATTGATTTGATCTTCGGCTACAAACAATCTGGTGAAAGTGCAGTGGAAGCGATAAATGTTTTCCACCCGGCGGTAATTATTTTTAGACGCCATAAAGAAAGATTTAGAATCTATATCAAATATTTAAAATACTTTTTTTAGACGTATCCGTCATTCTTGGAATCAATAACAGTCGACCCAATAGAGCGCAGAGCTGTCGAGACCATGATCAGAACCTATGGACAAATGCCGCGACAATTATTCAAAAATCCACATCCACAGACGAAATCGCTAAATTATTGCCTCGGCACGAAGGAGGTATTGCCCACCGTGCGTGGCTTAAGGTGGGGCGTTTACTTGGGCTCACCACAGCTATCGGCGCCAACGCTTGGTAATATCTATAAAATACCCGGAGCCGAGTATCTAGTGTCATTCAATAATACCAACGCTGTTTATGGACTACCAATGAAATCCTGCATTATGCAAGGTGCTGAGGTCGATACATACAACGTGATCTCCTGGGACTACGACGATCACATTGTGCGTATACAACCGTTAAACAAGCTATATACGAAACCGAAAAATATACTACGCAGTCAAGTTATCGATGATATCACCGCCTGCGGTGCCGATCCCAATTCCAATCAGCTGTGGTTCGGTCACAAATCGGGACGCATAAGTATATACAAATGCGGCAACACTGAGTCGAACAGTCGACCGGTTAAGAACAGACAAAATTATATACGTGGTCTGCGACGCTCCTATAATTCGGCAGTTCGCAAGCTGACTACTAAAAGTTATTCGGATGAAAGTGATACTGGCAACGTGACACCGTTATTGGGTTCAACTACAAGCGGCGCAGCAACAGATGCGCCACAACGCGATTGCGCCGATCTCACGTGGACGGGTCCAACGATACTGCTGCGGCACACGGACGAGGTGACCAGCATACGTTTATCGGTTGAATTCAAAATTGCCGTTTCTGCCGGGCGCGATGGTATTGCCGTTATTTGGGATCTTAACAAGTGAGTTCCATACTTTGTGCTATAAAATCTTATAATTTTAACATATTCCTTATTTGCTAGCTGGAATTATGTGCGCACAATTGATAGACCTGCGGAGATACATCACTCACCAATAACGGTGGTTACCATAAGCCCCACATTGGGTGATATTGTGACTGTGCACACTACACCGCAGCAGTTGGTACAAAAGACATCGCCGGAGCGACAAAATGCCAAAACTAACGGTGTTAGCCTAGCTGACCAACCAACATCAGCGGCGCCGGATGAGTGCTTCGAGGTGACCGAGGAGAGTCTCGAGGATTTTGTGAATGTATCGGTAAATCCAAATGGTAAATCCATCTTGCGTTTGCATACGGTAAATGCCCGTTATGTGCAACACATCGTGCATGAGGATCGTATATTGGCGGCCACCTATTCGTACATCAAAGAGGGTGTTGGTGTTAATGTCATTGCCACCGCTGTTGAAGGCGGCGCCATACGTTTGTGGTCCAGCTGGAATTTGAGTTTTGTCAGCGAAATCATCACAGGCATATCAAATATAAGAAGGTAACAGCAATTACATAAGTGAAAAATGTGTGGTGAATAATTACACTTTTTCCCCTTTTAGCATCGTTTACTCAACACATCAGCACCTGGTGGCGCTCACTAAAGATTCGCACATACAGGTGTGGGAAACCGAGGGACTTTATGGAAATTCGCCGAAATTTCCGCAAATAGCATATAAGTAATGGCGTGATGAATTATACAGCATAAGCTTAAGAAAAACACTCACTAAAACACAGATAATATATTTAAAAAGCAATCACATTTTACAGTAATTCAAATAATTTATTATTGTAAAGAATGTCTCTTCAATATGGTAAGTTTGTAAGATATTTATTTGCGTATTTTTATTTTTATACTCTGTACAGGGTATATTAAGATTGTCATGCAGTTTGTAAGCCCCAGGAGGTGGATTACAAAACGAGTCAATTTCGTCGTGTTCGGAGGTCTGTACATATGCCAACCATTCCCTTAGTTTTTGAAATATTGAACTGAAAGTTTGCACATCTCATTTTCACCCCAAGAAGTTGCTCATTTGTCGAAACCAGCCATAATGGGCCACTATAGCATATAGCTGCCATACAAACTGAACGATAAAATTCAAGTCCTTGTATGGGAAGCTTTTTTATTTGACAAGATGTCTTCAAAAAATTTAACATGGATTACTGTCCAAGGCAACGCCTCAATCTCTGACCATATTGTTGAGATCGGACTACTATAGCTTATAGCTGCCATACAGACTGGCCGATCAAAATCTACTCCTTGTATAAAAAAAACTTTTTTATTTGATAAGATATTTCCACGAAATTTTGAGTGAAATGTTTTCTTATGACAATGCAAAAACCGCCAAACATATCGTCCAGATTTGACTATTATAACAAACTGACTTATCAAAATCAAGTTGCACCTGTGCAGGGTATTATAGCTTCGGTGCAGCCGAAGTTTTCGTTTTTTTTCCGGTATTTGGAATTAAAAATTTATTTTTAATTTAAAAAAAATTCTCAAGCCTAAAAAATAGAAAAACAATTAATTTATATAATTTTTTTTTATAAATTATTTGCAACGCTGATCTTTATACATAAATCCAACCAAAATAGAGTGCAACTATTTTTATTTTTTCGCATTGTGACTAAAAATACGCGAGTATAAAACATTAATTAGTAATATTAAGTAATATCATGTTAACTATGTATGTCCAAAAATACTTATTTAGTACAAGTAAATTATGGTGGCAAGGCATTCTTATACAATAAGAAAATTTAAAACAAAACATTTTTTTTATTAAACACATAATTATGCACAAGCTCGTCTAAAGCGCGAATACTGCTACACTTTGTACTTTTTGTATGCATACATTCCAGCATCAAATCCTAACATGCTTGCTGTGGTAAATTTAAATGAAAGACTGTTATCCGCGCCATGGTGGCTTGCAGAAATTCATGTGTTTATCCGATTTGGTATTGGATGTGGATGATTTAGTTTTACTAGCTAAAGCTAGGATTTCATCCAATCTATCAAATTCACTGGGCGATTTGCTCAAAAGCTGCAATCAAAGATAAATTAAATTACGATTATATGCACTTAGAAGGCATTTTACAAACCAATTCAATGTAAGCCTGCAGTCTGTCCATTGGTTCGGGCGAAGACTTTCGCTCATTGATATTATTTAGATTATTCTCTTTGATTTTCAATATACGATCACGCGTTTTATTCTTTTTAGGCGTTCTGTAATTACTATCGTCTTTATTTAGTTCATTCTCATTGTTTGCTGGTGATTCGCAATCTGTATTATTGCTTATTTGTTGTGATTGATTGCTCGGCGATGTCAATATTTCCAATGCCTTTTGCCATTGATCTTCCATGACATCGTGTAACTTTTCCGCGATGACAGCTCTGAAATCAAACAAAATTTTAGTTAATATTATTTGAAGGAACATTTTAAATTGACGCCACCTTTTTGTTTTGTAAGCATTCAGTTTACAGTCCAAGTCTTCTATTTTCTTGGTGGCGTTCGCCAGTTGTATGCGATACAGTTCAACTTCTTCCTTTTGTTTCTCTTGCAGCAAATTCAGCTCCATCTCGTTTTTCTCATTAATTAATTCTATTTGTTTGACGGCGCGTTCAGCGATTAAACGTTCACGTTCACGCGCCTCTATTTTCAGTATTTCCTCATTCTTGTCTAATTGCTGTTGGAATTCCTTCATTTTCTGGTCCACTGCATTTTCTAATTGTTGTTGGTAGTGTGTTTTTAGTGTCTTTTGTTGAAGTTCCATTTTTTTCTTCAAATTTATCTAAGTGTTAAGGATTGTTATGCAACGATTAATTTTTAAATTTAGAAAATATTATTTACCTCGCTCTCTGTAAGCGCCGTTACTTTTTCTTGCAATGCTTTTCGCTGTGTTTCTAATGCGTCTGCGCGGGTTTTTTGTTTTTGTTGAAATTCCTGCAACAATTCCTTTTGATTTCTTAATGTACCGCAGTCCTTTTCTAGTTCATCGCAGCGTGTTTTGAGCTGCAAATTATTGAAATGCAAAGGGTAAATATATGCATATTACTTATTGTCACCCGTTTGTTCTACCTTTTCATTTAGATAATCCACTTTTACTAGTTTATCCTTGAATTTGTTTAACTCATTGATAGCGAATTCTTCCGATCTTTTACAGCCGTGAATTTTTACTTCAAGCTCTTCTATTTGTTGCTTATACATAGTTGTGCACTCGTTCGTTTTTCTAGTTGAAAAACAATAGATAATTGTTATGCGTAATGAATTTACTCAAATCGATTAATATTTTTTTTATAAATTATTACCTGGATGTTGTCGATAATTCATTTTCCAGCTTCTCACTTTTATCCTGAAATTTAGTTACTAAGCTTAAGGCCTGTGCTAATTCCTTTTGCAGTGATTCTAGTTTAGTGCTATACTGAGTATTGTCTGCTTCTAGTTTCGAAACTTTTTCACGTAATTGATTGACTTCCGCATCCAAGCTGTTTAACGAGTATTCATAAAATAAGTTTGAAAAAATATTTTCGAATAATTGGAACAATTCAGCATAAAGGGAGTAGTACTTACGATTTGCATTCTGATTGTGCGTTGCATATTGCTGCATCTTTGGCACGATCCACTTCTATAGCCACCGACAGCCGTTGTTGGTATTCAAGTAAGCGCGTTTGCAAAGAGTGTACCGTTCGTTCAAGATGCTGACGCCGCAATTGTTCTTCTATATACACAGACTGTTGTGGAGCAGCACAAGCAATGGCAGTGCCTTGACCACTTTTGCCCCAGATTTCACTTAAACTTATTAAATTCACATCACCACCCAAATTTGTTTTTACATCGGGATAGGCTTGTTGATATCGATTTTTCATTTGCTGAGGTTTTGCTATTATTGGATTCGGATTATTGACTTCTTGCTGGTACACATTATCCATTTGTTCACGATTTCGATCTCCTAGGAAACTATCAATTTCATTCAAAATGCCGCCAGTATCCTTGTTATAAAGACGTTCAGTGTTTGTATAACATTTAGGTGTGGAATGGACCAGCCCTTCCCTATTATGCCGTGCTGCTTGTGTGCCATTCGATATGGTGGATATGTCTGAAGCGGCTGTAAAACGGCAATCCTTTTCACGTTCCAGCAATTTCAAGCGTGAGTTGATTTCGTTCAACTCCGTATATTTATTCGCAACAAACATTTCCATATTTCGCTGGTCACTTGCGCCATCAATGTTGGTATTCGATTCTGTAAGTGTTGCTTCCATTTCATTTATATTATTTTCTGAGTGATTTAAATGATTTTTGTTCCGAACATATGCATTCATGTAATTGACATCGCATGTAAACGCTGTAGCTGAACTCCTTTTAGGATGTATGATTTGAAACTCTTCCAATTCCTCCGGGGTAGCAGTGGCAAAGTAATTCGGTGGTATTAATAGCAAAATATCAGTATCATCTGAATCACTCATTACACGGCGATACCGCGATGTTTTTATATTTTGTTACAAGTTGAAAAATTATTAAATTAAGTTGCTGAATGCCCAATTGATAAAATAATTGTTTATATTTAATTACAAACTAAACTGAATTTGACATTTTTCATGACAACAATGTGACAACAATGTGGTATCTACTATGCAATTAGCCGCGCAATAATTCACAATCAGACCGGCAGGTGTTTGGAAATACTGGAGCAGGTAAATCAGCATTTGAATTTCTGTATACATTTGCCTAATTGTTGGAATTTAAAATCCAAAAAAGTCATACAATATTTGTTTAAATAAATTTTACTTTAAAAATATTGAACTAACTATTTTTGCCAAAATTTAAATGTACTCCAATAATTACTACTATTGTGAATGGGGTGAAAGGATAACAGATGTTATATTACTTTGGTAAACAAATAATTGCAATTGTTTTCGAATTCCAAAACAAAAGATCCATTTTATTATTTCGTTATCGTTTGCTGAGTAACAGTAAGAAATTGTATATAAATAACTGAAATAGATGAAAGTTCTAAAAATAAACATAAATTTGCATATACTAACATATCCTATATACCTATTGAAATAAAGTTCCAGGTCCAAGAAGGGTTGTAAGCTATTTAAACACACATTGAGGTTTTATTAAATTAATTAAATATTTTTACATTTATATTAAATATACAAGTACAAAGAATAAATTCAAAATAATTAACATATATTTTTTATATATTTTGAAACACACATTCGACTTAAGCTACCTTATTGTACATACTTTATTATAAGTTTTATTATGCTACCGTTGGGGGAGGCGTAAGCCGTTGTGTAGGAGCGTTAAAATCATCGTCACTACTGTCCTGAATATCCATTTGTGCATTACTGTTACTGCTTCCTCCTTTGCTTACCTTTTCTAATTCCATTTCCAACTTGGCGATTTTATTTTTCTTTTCATTTAATATCAGAAGAAATTTTGCAAGCATCTTCTCTTTCCATTCCTCTTTTTCTAGCAACACTTTTTCGACAGCACCGATTGCATTTGATAACGCTTTTTCTATTACCTGATCTTCATTTTTGGACTTTTCATTATTGATTTTTTGTAAGGCAATATCCAGCATATCATAATTTTTATTAGCTTCCTGCAATTGTATTTCCACATACATAATGTGTAAATCTCTGGTCCTATTCACGCGCATTATTTTATTTTCGTGATCCAACTCAATTTCAAAACCATCCAAACCAATATCTGTAGTTAGCACTTTCTTAAGCACATCCAGATATTCGTCCAGCGATATATCAAGTTCCTCTGCAGCCTCCTCGAAATCTTTAGTTTCTATTTTTCCTTCATAACAATGCTGTGTTGACGAGTCCTTTATATATAATTTGACAAGCTTCTTCTGATCCCACTCACTATGTAAATATATGTAGCACTTTTTATCAGATTCCAAATTTTTTAGCAATATCTTTTTCAAGTAAACGGAATCCATTATTTCAAGTAAAAATTTAGGATATTAAAATATTGTGAAATTTTACAGCAAACACAATGTTTCGACAGTTTGGTTGCCAATGTAAATAAATTACAATCAATGAATTTATGGGTTTTGTGCAACTTCTTACTTTTGGTATTATTTATTTAGGGTTGGCTTAAGGTCTATCTTAATTTATAATATGTAATAATATTAGTATATATATTTTATGTAAAAATTTAGAAATATATATATATATATATATATATATACATATAGTATATACCGAAATAAATGCAATTAGAGAGAAAATCGGTTTCTTATGGCATGCATACTTGTAGTGACGATTTTTCGAATTCCCCTTGACGCATGTCTAATGTAAATCAAAACAAACAAAATACTGTATAGTAGTAGTATTTATTATGTTTAAACATTATAGTTTTTTTTCATAAAATGATTGTAAATAAAATTTATAATTATTAAGTTAATATGAATACATAATTTTATCTTTAAATTGCATAAAAACAATTTCAGATGTTTTTTGTTTTTTTTTTTTACTGAAAACCAGCAAATGCACTAATTTTTTTCTTTCGTTTTTGAAATCACCATTAGCCAATACATTATGTGCATATATGTATATAAATGTATGAATATTTTAATATGTATGTGTTTTTGTATATGTATGTACATCAAAGCATAATAATATATAAGCAAATAATATGGATATTAATTACAATTGGTATTAACTGAATTATATAACAAAACTTAAAATATACACAAAAAATTACTAGAAAATGTTAACAATCAAAGACATGCAATGCACGCAAATATGGTAAGGAAATAATACATTTAGTCTTTATCGAATTACAGAACTTTCAACTCAATACATTTACATAAATATATGTATATATGTATGTATGTATGTACAAAAGTTAAACAGTTAAACAGATTCAACTTTGAGCTTTGGTCAATATGTATGTGTAGGTGAGTGTGTTTTTGTTGATACACATGTAAATATATTTATATAAAAAAGTACTGGACACATATTACCAGCATGAACAATGAATGCAACAACTGAATTCATTCAATAATTTTTTTTAGGGGTTTCATGATGAGCGCGCAGCCTCAATGCCTAAATTTATGTGCATGTGCAGGAAAAAAAAATATGCCATACATTTAGCTGCAATACAATACTTATATAGTAAATAACATATTGGGAAACATAATTTGCCAACTCTAACGTTATTTTAAATTATAATAAATACAATTTAGTTTCTTGCATTTTACTAATGCTAGCTATAGACATTTAAAAAATGGTTATGTTTTATGTGCGCGATTATCGAAGTTGCATCCTCATAGAAGTAGCAAATCATCATCACCAGGTTTTTTAGTCGACGATTTCTTTTGATTATCTGCACCAGCGTTGCTAGTGACGCTGCTATTCGTATTGGCAGCCGCTATATTGGGAAGATTTTCGGCAGCTGCTGCACGCTCCTCCAAGAATTTATCGAATTCGGTACTAGTTAGGGTTTCCTCAAAGCCTTCAGCGCCTTCCTTCTGCAATTTTGACTTGTTAATAGGGATTTCATAAACTCAAATGTGTATGCATGGTTTGCTTGTATATATATATTAATAACGTATAAATGTGTATAAATATGCATGCCCTAGTGTTTGTAGCTTAAATTTATTTAATAAACATAAAATAAATGGGTTTAACCTGATTACTTACAGAACTGCCTAACCATGCCTCCATTTCATCAACTTCGTTTTCTCTTGCCGGCTTTGTTTACGAAACACGAAATATTTTTTTTTGTTTTGAATACACAACCGAAAAATATGACAAAACAAAGAATATAATTTTTAATACAACACCAAAGCAATTGAAATGAAAAAATATGGTAACGAAAAATTTGTATAATACAGTAAAATATATAAAGACAGATGTAAGCAGATGTTTAATATCATTAAGAATACCTACAACTACTGATTAAGGGAGTGTGTTAAAATGTGTACTCACTTTGCTAACAACAGCAGTTTCCTTGGTGCGCTTGAATGGCAAATTGACGCTGCCTGCTGCCGCATCTACAGTGGGAATGTCTTTTAGCAGATCATTTTTACTACGAACAGACAAAAGAGACACAAATTGTTTTATAAAGCACGTGTATCAATAAATAATTTTTTTATACTTATTAGTGTCGGTCCGTGATTGCGCCAACATATCGAACTCATCAATATCTTTGTTTAACGGCTTAGCTGGGTTGGTACCTAAAAGTTAAATACTTTTTTTAGCGAAATAAGCTAAAAAAATAATAAAACATGTACTTACTCATGGCGCTGAATGTATTTGATAATTTCTCAGCACGCGCATCCAGATCTATTAGACGTGAATCATTTGGTATTGCACTAGCTTGTGAGGCACTAGTTGTGGGTGGTGGCACGCCAATAGCAGCACCCAAAATGGCCGAAGGCGAAGTTGCGCTACTGCTGGTTCGATTCTTTTCATATCGTTGATGGCGTAAGAATAAATTGTTCAATTCATCGTTAAGACGTAGCAACTCAGCGGTGAGCTCATCGTCATTGATGCGTCCGATTAAATCGACGATTCTGGCCTGCATTTCTCTGCAAATAATTTACTTTAGATACATTTTTTCTTATTTAATATTTTTGTAGTTGCTACATACTTGCACGTAGCTGTCAATTCCGTGAGTAGAGCATAGTCGTCTGGATCCTCCTGCCCTGGTTTTAATTCGGTCAACATTTCGCCCAACACTGACATATTATGTGCAACCACTTCCAATTCAGATTGTAGTTTGGTTGTTTGTTCTGCGCTTAAAACGGTGGGTCCATTATTCTAAAAAGTAAATACTTATATAAAAATTTTGTTTTGTAAATATATTTTATGCAACTTACATGGGGCGCCATGGGTATAGCGTGTTGTGGTGAAATTGTCTGTTGAACAACCTGTGGCGGTGGCTCAGGTACACTCTGTAAATAAAAGCAACGAATTATGAAATAGTTTATTGCCTTCAAATGAGCGCTACTTACACGCTGTGGTGTGTAAATGGGTGCTAAATGTTCTATATCTGTCTGCGGAAACTCAATACCCTTATTTTTCAACTCCATGTACATTTGCGTAACACCATTCAAATCCGGTTGATTCTTAAAAGCATCTGCCCAAATTTGTATTAAACTTAATACTTTTTCTTGCATCACCGCTGGCGGATCATTTTTTGGGCCAATTAATTTGATTAGCTCTTGAATGAAGTCCTTTTGAGCAACTAACACATGAAATGCTTTGCCGCAATTTTTTACGCATGTCTCGAGAACGGTCAAGGTATACATAATAACCTGATTATCTTTGCCGGCATTTTGTGACAGTCTTTTGCGTATGGCTTTCATGGCGTCACGTGCCGTGTCCGAAGATTCGTTAATCATGTCGCATATTTCCATATTCAAGGCCCAATTCTCGGATGCCAAAGAACTGTCAGTAGCTTGCTCTAGAAAGAACAAAAAGCCAATTATCAGACATTAGTTTGAATTTTGTATTATGGAATAAAAAATGCTAAAATTCATTACAATAGTGTTAAACATATTGGCAAATAATCTGATTAACCGCTAAATGTGAGTTTTGAATATTATTATTTACACAAAATTAGCACATTAGTGCGATATTTTTTTGAGTAAAAGTACATATTAGAAATAAGACGGGCTTTTAAATTTATAATGGTTTTTATAGTTATATATCAATGATTAAATGCATGAAATACACATATGCTTTATAAAGGTAAATAACAGTTAAAGAATATCTGTATAAATAAATTTAGGTAAGTATGTGCCTCAAAAGTATTTATAAGAAAAGCATTTGCCATATCTGTTATTATATTACTTGCTTATCTACAAAATACTTTGTGGAAGACACATTAAATTAGAGTTAATAAATGTGTTTTTGTATTGCTTTAACAGACAAAAGTCTTTGTCCAGAAAGTTGCTTCTAATGGTTGCAAAAATTAAAATTATTTCAAAACATATAAAACACATATTTTTTTTTATTTCCACACTATGAATTGCAGTTAGTTGGATTCAGATAGGTCTTGTTAATCGCATATCATGTGTCATATCAGCATAACAAGCTAATCTTTAGTATATTTATAAACATATGTATATACGTTAATAATATATTAAAAAAAAATTACAATAACAAATTGTGTATATGGTAGATAACGTCGGTTAAAGGGTTCCCTTGCTCACCGCAAGTGCAATGGCGTGAGTCAACAATATTGAAATTCATTTCGAACACACACAGGTTATAGGTGCATATACCAAAATGAATGTATGAATTGTACATTTGTGCAACGCAATATTGCGAATTAGGCATTTAAATAAAACAAATACTATAGTATATAACCAAAGACAAGTTGTTGCTATATATTTTCGCAAGCTTTGATGCACTATTTCTAACTTAGTATTAGAGTATACACATACATATAAACATATGTATGCCGACTAGTATTGTGAAAAGTCAATTATCGTATCTATTACAAATATTACTAATACCTATTGCTCAACAAAATATGTACTTTTTGTTTATACTCTTGTAAATATGTAAATTTGTGGACTTTTTTGTAAAACATCACCAATTTCTTATAATTTAATTACCTATTCGTTGCCCAATTGGAGTTGAGAATGGATTGTTGAAGAATGATGCCATTTTTGTTGATTTCTTTCACTATAAGATCTTAATTCTTTTTCAATAAATATCGTAGACAAATAAGTGTTTAATATTAGTTATTTAACTTCGTTTTTGTAAAAACATTAAACAGCACAAAACACAATTCACTAGTTTTTCTATACTTCTTTACCAGTTGTACATTTCATAATGACGTTTGTAAAATGACAAATGAATTATTTGTTTTTGTTTGTTTTCTACGACGATATTGCCATTTCATTTTATAAACATATATTGGTTAAGAAAAAGTAATTTTTGAATTATTAATTATTGACAGCAAATGTTATAAATTTTAATGCAAAACATTTATATAGGCTGTTAGATAAAATTATATTAAAATTATATGATATAATTTTAACTGGTTGGAATAGTTAAATTTATGCCTGTGACATGTTGTGAAATGTCAATACTTCTTTTGCATAGTTTGGCATCACCCATATTTATACTTTTGGCAGCACTTACAGAGTCTTTGCTGTCAAGTGTAGTGTGAGGACTGGGCCGAATAAGAAAATTTCTTCAATTCCGATATTTTTTGGATTTAATCCTTTGCCTTACAAATAAACGAATATATTCGAAAAAATGGCATGCAACGCAAATAAAGCGCCTTTCCTCCGTTCGATTGCAGTAAGTTGATATATTAGAGTCTTTTTAAAAGTTTGATAACCCAAAACTCCGTGAACCGTGGTTACGTAAAACAATTTTCGCGACATACTTATCTGTCATTTAGCAAAAACTAATAGTTTTTATTTATTCTGACTTTTAAAGAAACGCGGTTTGGCAAGTCAGTGTCCACGCCCCTTGGGCCAAGCAGCTGAAGTCCAATCAACTGTATTGAATAATAAATTAGTGGTCGCCACTGCCGAAGCTTCCCTGCCAATTACGCGTGTTTCCATTGTTTTACGGTGAGTAAATCCTTTACAAATGGAAACTTTTCACTTACTGCGTGATTATTTTTAGTGCTGGATCTCGCAATGAAAGCTACGAAAACCAAGGAGCTGCACATTTGTTACGCATCGCTGCTAATTTGTCCACCAAGAACTCTACTGCTTTTGCAATAACTCGTAATATCCAACAAGTTGGCGGTAGTTTGAGTGCATCTAATGATCGTGAATTGGTTACTTACACCGTTGAAACTACAGCCAATCAAATCGAGACAGGATTGCGTTATTTACAAGACCTTGTACAACCAGCTTTCAAGCCATGGGAGCTTGTTGACAATGTTCCACTTTTACGCACTCAGGTGTCCTCTGTTTCACCACAGGTAATATATAAATAGTTTTTGAATTGCATAAATTATAATTGAAATCATTTGCAATCTTCATAAAGGAGCGTGCTGTAGAATTGTTGCACAAGGCCGCTTTTCGTTCTGGTTTAGGTAATTCGATCTACATCCCAAAACATCAAATTGGTAAATTGTCGAGCGAGTCGCTGCTCCACTACGTTGCAAACACCTTCACACCCAGCCGCTGCGCTGTTGTTGGAGTTGGCATTGACCAAAACACCCTGTCAGGTTTTGCCCAGAACCTTGAATTGGCCTCAGGATCTGGAAAATCTAACTCCACTTCTTACTATGGTGGCGATGCACGCAAGGATACAGCAGGTACTGTTGCCCATGTCGCTGTTGCTGGACAAGGTGGTTCTCTGCTCAACCAAAAGGAGGCTTTGGCATTTGCCGTTTTGAAGCAGGCCGTAGGATCTGGCGCTGCCACTAAGCGGGGCAATATTAATGGCACCTTTGGCAAAGCATTGCAAAGTGCTGTAACCGATGCATCCGTTTCATACAAGACCATTAATGCTGCATATGAGGATGCTGGTCTGTTCGGCTTTTTGGTTTCTACCGATGGACAAAACATTGGCAAGGTAAATCGTTATCGCAACAAATGTTGTGTAATCAATTACTTATTTAAATATATTTTGTGAACTAGGCTGTTGATGCGTTGACGCGTGCCTTGAAATCGGGCTCAGTCTCTTCTAATGATGTTAACCGTGGCAAGGCTTTGCTTAAAGCTGCTATTTTGGAGGGCTACTCCACAGATAGCTCTTTGATCAATGTCATTGGTGTCCAAGCTGCACATCTGAAACAAGTACAAAGCATCGACTCCTTGTTGTCTGCTGTCGATGGTGTCACACAGCAAGAAGTGCAAGAGGTATTTATTTTACACGCCCGATATGAATTAATAAAATACAACCTTTATTTTTTTTAGGCTGCCAAGAAAGCTGGCTCATCCAAGTTGTCCGTTGCCGCTGTTGGAAACCTAGCCAATGTACCATATGCGTCAGATCTAGCTTAATTGTAAATTTCATGAATTATTGATATATATTATTAAACATACCAAATGAGAACTTGGATAAAATATGTTTTGATCTTCAACCAAATCGATTTAATAGTGAAAATTAGTCACTCTAAAGTGTAATAAGCTGAATGTAATAAGGGTATTGTTGAAGTGATACACATTAAAAATATAAGAGGATCAAAAAATCTGTGTTTTATTTACGAAACTTTTTATGTTGATACAAACTTATTTTTAAGACGCAAATAAATGGCGAATGCCATACAAATTTTTTAAGGTTTTGTTCGGTGAAGATACCCTACAAGTTTATCGTGTTATTCACGCTTTGGTAAAAGAGACTTTCCAATCATTGCAAATGCGAATCGCCAACAATTATTTACAATATTTTAAATACACTTTCTTATGTTCCGTTAATACCGTTGTAAAATTATATGAAAAAATATACACCAATTCCGTAGACACCCACATTTTAAATAACTGCTACAATAACAATGGCAACAAATAAAATGATGATAACTAGCCAGTAACCTATGAAAAAAAAATAATAAATTGTGTTGTTAATAAAAATATTCGCACTTTTTACATACCCCATGTACTATCCCTTCGATTTATGTCGCCAATATTTCCTGTTTCGACATGTACACGAGCGTCAACTCTGTCCATAGTATCGGCCAAATTATCCAATATATCTAAAATGTTTAGACTACAATTTACAAATACTCGTATATTTACAATATACATTTCGCCACCTACCATTTTGATTTTCGACTTCTTGTCCCAACTGTGAAGCGAGACTTCGTTGTCTCGATATTGTCTGAGATAAAACTTCCAAGCCGCGGTTTTGTCGCTCTAATATATCGATTTGACGGTTCTTTAAGGTGTTTACATCATTGGCATTTTCTGCGGGGCTTGTGCTTCCATTAGAACTTTCAGGTCTATTGTTCAAATAATTGGGCGGTTGAGCAAACAATTCCGCACGCTCTCCACGCGTATCCTGCGTTATCTTTCGGTTCACTTGCGCCAATTGATTTCGAAGGGCTTCCACTTGTTGCTTTCTATGGTAGAGCTCATCGGGTTCTCTATATTGGGACAGAATAATGTTTATAGTAGAACACTTTAAATAATACAATTGGAGAATAATTAAAACAAACTGTACATGGATCCCGCGCCTTCTAAAAGTTTAAGCTTCTGAATAAGCTCCTTGACTTCACCTTCGAACTGCTTTAGCTCAGTTTGTATGGCAGTTGTGAGACGATTATATTCGAAAGAATTTTTTTGACGCTTTTCACGTATTTCCAATTTTTGTATAATATTCTGATTAAGTGTTGAGCATGCCTCGCATTCTCTTGACCTGTAGAGTTATTAATGAGTCTTTAGTAAACAGTATTGCGCCTTAAAACCCCTAATTTACCATGAGTCAACATCCAACAGAGACATATTTTTATATTAAACACAAAGTAAGGCAAAATAAAGGTACGTATATAGCACTTTCGTAGATTACAAAAATAAAATCTGGAATGTTGTTAATTATTTTAACGTTTTATTAAATTATAAAAACAAATAAACTTGTTCCGAAATGTTTATCACTTTAATGGCTGAACATATGATCCAGTGTCGTTAAAGTATAATCGATAACAGATGATTTTATCGATATTTAAAATATATATTTCAAACATTTAAAAAAAATTGCAGTAATTTAAATCAATATGGATTAAAAAACTATTTGAGTATATAAATAATAATACACACATATTTTGCTACTTTTTATATAAAATATTAGGTTTTTACAAATTCAAGTTAAATATATTTTAACCTTATTACCATTTGTCAACGAACAGACCCATTAATTCCGATTGGACATTTGTGGCAGCACTTATATGTTTTGTTGGGATATTTTTCATTAAGATTTTTGATTTCGTGCGGCTCGGTTTTTGGTCGGGGAAATTCTAGGAAAGTGGTTTTAGCGATTACGAAAAAAATTTCATTTAATGTGCATGTTTTTTATAAATAACGAAAGATGTTCTAAAACTATTTATATAAGAAAATCAATTTAATAAAAGCAGTGCGCTAAGCGAATATCTTTGCATGTGTATTTTCAAGTGAATATAATAAACGTAGCTACAATTGGAGCAGATCGAACCGAGAAAAAGAAGCGAAAAAGAATAAAAGGTGCGAAACTGTTAATTAATGTTTTTCAACATATAGAAATATACTTAAGTAGATAAGTTTGGAGTTTGCGATATGCGCATATTACCTACTAGCCTCGTGTATGTGATGGAATTTAATTAGGAGGAAGTAAATGATTGTGATTTTATAACTGCTGCGCCATGTTTGTCACGGCTTAGATAAGAATGGGAAGAAGACCTGCAAAACAGCTGTGAGTTTGTTTACTTAAAATCCAATTGGATATCTTGCTACTGAGTTGAATACAAATTCGGTTCTTCAAAATTGTTTGGATTAACTATTTACCAAAATCGATATAATGCAATGCATTGTGGATATTATGTAGGCGTACACGCCCCCACAGACTTATATGTGGGCGTAAATATGATTTTGTGCGAAAAGTCAAAAAATCTTTTGCTGGGAATATTTTATGTAACTTTTTGAAGATATGCTGTTTTATTTAAAAAAGTTGTTTAATGTAATAATATACATATGTATTAACCTAAGATTAATGTCTAAGATTAATATCTAAACCTTCACATTTTTTGGTACATAATAGAGTATTTAGTTTAGTGTAACTTTGCTCACTGACTTGGTGTTAATAGGGAAATATTTTTTGTTTATTCAAATACATAGTACATTTGTGTTAAAGAACTGTTTATAAAAATTTATGTGATTTTCAAATGCTTGCCAGTTTTCTATAATGAGAGGAAACCACATATTTTGATCTAAATAAATGAAGAGGTGTGCAGCCTAACACTAAAATATTAAGGAAGTATTCCATGCGGTAGCTATAAATAACAGGTTCTACTGGTCGAAACCATTTGCTGGTCGTTCCACCTAAAGCTATAACTCCACAAGCAGGACTCTATCTATCAATGAACTAGATATATGTAAATATACCTTTTAGCTTTACCGGACCGATTTAGATGTTGTCTTGGTGATGCTGTTAAGTTGAATTACCATTATCTGGATCGGATAGTGTAAAATATCTTGAAATATATGATTAGCATGCTCAGATCGTAAGTTAACCACATGCTCTGTGAACCAAGAATAATTATTTATATAAATTTTGAAATACGGACTTCTTCCTCCTCGAAACAACAATATTGTTCGAATAAAATCGGGGTCAATTCTTAACGAAGAACAGACTGTTGTGGGAAGTGAATAAGTTGACAGTCATTGGAAACCAAACTGGCATGGAACCTGCCTAACCCGACTCTCCTATATACTGGTGGTGTATATTACATATCTTTCAGTTCATTTTAACAGCCCTTCATTAAAGCTCCGCCAATCATATGATTTCGAAATAAAGTTGTGAAAAGAGTTATTTATTTAATAACATGTACTATACGTTATCACACGTGTCTTCACCGTACTATCCCACAATTGTGTAAACGTAGCTTCGAAGTTAAATTTAACCAAGAGAAAAAATAAACTTGGCAACTTTTGAAATGAACACCGAAAGCATTCACTGTGTCGTTTAGAGGGTGGTTGGAGCACCCACTTTCCTACACATGCAGTGGGGGTAGTGAATCGCCCCTTAGATGTATAGAAATATATTTGTGTGTATCCGTGTGAGTAGGCGAATGTGAAGGCAAAAACGAAATGAGAAAAAGATTGATTTTTCCTGTGCTACGTTGCACCATAGAACGTCTGTCTCTATTTGTGTGGAAATATCAACACTGAGCTGAGTGACGACGTCGACCGAGTGCTGCTCGACTGCGACAACGATGACTACGTTTAGCCAAGCGAAAACTTACAATGCTGCCTCAGAGCGCACGGTCGGAAAAGTAGAAAATCAGTTCGGGTGAAAATTTTAGAGAAATAACGTCACAGCTACGCAAGTACGCCAAAATTGGAGAAGAAGAATGTGAAAATTTTCATTTTGTACAAAATTATATGAAGAAAAAATGCAAGTTTGCAAAAGAAATTTAACGGGATTATTACATAATATACGGTAATCACTTTATATGGAAAACAACTTGCGCCGGAAATTGAATTAAAATCGAAATTCGTTAAATTTTCAATACTACATACAATTGAAATTTTAACAAAGGAGCTGAGCAGAGAAAAGTTTCGAGTTTTTTCACATTGAAAAATGAAACTTTAATTTTCAACCTACAAATATTATAAAATATAAATAAAATTGGTGAATTTATTTTTGCACTACTGAAAGTGAATTGTCTGGTGTCAAATAGATTTTCTAAACGCGTATCCATTTTTTGTTTAGAAAAAAAAAAAAAAAACAATTTCAAATGTATAAGCATTTAAGTGAGTACTAAAATTTTCCGCTAATGAGATAAATTTGCATAAAATCTGCGAAACTGGAACAAAAAAAAAAAACGAATACTTCGAATCTATGAAAAATCGGGTTTGCACGCAATATATATAGCTACATCTGTTGTCTTTTCAATACCGACGACTTTTAAAGCGTTAAAACAGCGCCTTAGGGAGGAATTGAAGTGTGTAGCAGCAGCAATTCGACCAACTAGCCTTTGGTTAACGGTAACGCATTAACAATTTTAAAGTTGTGTTGCAATATTTTCAAGTAGTGTTGGTGGAGGCAACATACTACTTGCCACATTTCTACAGCCGTGCCGAGCAGCGCACCCGGAAATGAAGCTAGCAACAACATCCTGCGTCATTTAATTGTTGTCGTCGCAGCCATAGTCGACGTCATCGTCACTGTTCTCATCGTGTTTACCGTTATTAACGTCAGTGCTTCTGCTACAATACACCTGAACGGATTACTGAAAGAAGTGTTCGCATTGACACACACGTCTATATTGAAATAAATAAGTAGTTTTAGTACTGAAGCATTGGCGCACTTTGCAAAAACAAATCGGAACGCTCGGCCGTGTACAAGCGCATAATTGTGTATCTTCTATCCAAATAGACGTGGCAGGTGGGTGAGTGTTTCTTCATTCCAACTTATAAATTTAAAACGCCATATAAAACAAGAAAAAAACGTTAACTTGGCTCGAAGCTATAATAACCTGCATTGAAAAACTTGATTTTGATTTAGCTCGATCAGTTTGTATGGCAGCTATATGCCATACCACTATAGTCCGATTTGAACAATTTCTTCGGCGATTGGACCATTTTCTTGGGAAATGTTCCGAGCCAAATTTCGTGAAGATATCTCGTCAAATAAAAAAGTTTACCATACAATTGGATTTTGATCCATCAGTTTGTGTGACAGATATATGCTATAGAAGTTCGATGTTGGTAATTCCGACAAGACTAGTTTGTATATATACGGACCAACCAACGGTTCAGGGTATAATTTTTATCGTTTTTGTATTGTTCTTAACGTTAACAAGAGAAAAAAGCGTACATAATTAAATTCGTTGCGAAACATAAAAACAAAACAATAAACAACTGTAGCATATAAAATAAAGAAGAAGATAATGTAAAACGGCCAGAAAGAAAATCAATGTCTAAATAACTTTAGTAAACGGCAAAACGTCGACCCGTAACCTATAAAAAGCAAACATAAAAGGAAAATACACAAAATGGGGAAAGAAATAAAGTAAAAAGTTAATAAATAAAATTCGCAAATAAACAATGAGCAAAAGTTGTTGTATAATAATATATGTACATTTATCATTACGTCGCGCTAGGTGTGTAAAAGAAAAATTGAAAGCTATGAAAATGAGTTGAGATGTTACACATTTATTTATACCAAAGAATTCTTCAAAGAGCAAGGATTTGAGTTAGCAAAGTCATGTAAACAGACATAGATAACACAAATAATATGCAAACTTTATTGTGATTAAGTTTTTTATAGCACCAAAATGTCCCTGCCTTTCAATTTGCATAGTTAAAGGGCACATAAAATATGATAATTAATTGGTGAGCCTCCCGAATACTTATTATATCACTGCAATTTGCGTGCAAATATTTATGCATACATATACATGCATGTATATAGTTGGATATATGGGTATATATTTATGTATGTATGTATTTAGTTAAGCTTGCATTGCCCCATTTTCTTTGCCCCAGCTGCTGCTGCTGCTGTCGCTGGCTTGCTTTTGTTGTCCCAATTATATATACATATGTATATAGTGTAAATAGCCGAGCAGTTCAGATCAGACGTCGCTCTCAGTGCATACAATAGCCAAAATTGAAACCCTTAAGCTGAAGCTACACGTTTAAATGTCACATGTTTGCACTGATGATTATGCGATACAGTGGCGTGCATAGTAATGGCAACTATGTGGAGAAATTCTGTATAAATGAAGATAAACGTAGAAATAGTTGAATTGGGAAATTAATTATTAGATTATAAAATTACTGAAGCGCTTTCTATTGTGCATATACGTGTTCCCGAAACGCTATTTTCAAAGTGGGGCAAATTTCTTCGGAACAGCTGAACGGATCGACGTGAAATTCTCACGACATTATTAGATACATATGTATGTATGTATATTAGTGAAGTAATAATCGAAGGAATAAGATTATTGATAATGATTATTATTTCGATTTTTTCATCATTTGATTCAATTTATAGCAATAATTTGAGGTAATATAAACTCTTCTTCTTTACTGGCGTAGACTTCGTTTACACGGTTATAGCCGAGTTTACAACAGCGCGCTAGTCATTCTTCCTTTTCGCTGTTTAAAGCCATATGTAGAAGTTCACTTGGGAGTGGCCTGAAACGATTTCTTTACAAATGGCTCAAGATGCTCACGATTTCCGGTCTTAGACCAAGTATGGTCTGGGTAGCTAAAAAACATCCTTTTGAAGGCGATCTAAAGTGGGAAGTTGAATCATCCCTCCCCAGGGATGTGCGCTGGGTTTTAAAAGGACACAATATAACCCCTTAAAAACTTGAAAAATCAATCGATATTTTTAAATTTTGATACTCTGTGGCTATAAGCTAATGGGTCAATATTTTAACTTGGATATAATGCCCTGCCAATTTTCAATGTATAAAAGCAATCCCCCAAAAATTCGATAAGTCGTTTAAGGTCGGTATAAAGTCTAGTGGTGATAACTTAAAGACCCATTTTATACAGAATAAGTAAAAATATAATTACTATTTACGAAACTAGCGGAAGGCAGAAAAGTGTTTTATTTAGATAAAAGAGGTAAGAAGGAGAAGTGCTTTAGTTAGGTAAAAGTGCTAACGACTGGAAGAAGAGTGTAAACTTTCTAGAAAAAAACCCATAATTGTGAGCATCTCTTCTAAATACAATTCAATTTTTATAGTATTTGTATTAATCATGGTGTCAGGTATGCTTGTTTTCATTATCTTACAAAAAATTTTGAATTCAAAATAATATATGAAAGCCATAAGAATTGTAGGTCAATGGTTTTAAAGTATACCCAATACAAAATTGGCTTCATTATATGACGAAAAGAGAGAAATGAATTTGAAATCTCCAGTTAAGGTCTGATTAAATTTAACTCGGATTACAACTTATGTATTTAAATACAAATATTTATTCAAAATAAAGTTAATACAAGCATATTCGATTTTTCATACATTCTTTATAAATCTCGGCTGGGAGGACTGTATGCTCTCAGTTAAGGAGCATAATGAACTCCTTCCCAACAGTTTTTGCTGGGGTGTTTTCGTAGAAATCATCTGTCACTTGCTTAAAGCGGAACCCCCTCCTAAAACCATCAAGAGGTTCTTTTCAACTACATATGTCGACGACATAAGACAATACGACGACCAGACTTTGGACTGAATTAACTCCAGACATGCACTGACCGGCATTCACAGTGGAGTCATAAACACCTTCACCGACTCCCTCTCAGTAAATGGCATACTTGGAGCCAAACCACCACCCATTGCAGCTGACGAGCTCAAGTTGCCGCGAGAATCGAGAGTGTCCCTTACCCAGCTTCATTTTGGATACTGTAGCAGGTTAAACTCCTACTTATCCAGAATCGACCCCGATATATCAAATATATGTCCAGCATACAACGAATCCCCACGTCGAAACAGCATGTTTCTTGTGCCTACCGTTGGATCACCTCGATGACATCTTATCTGAACCTTACAACCGTAGACATCTTTTTCACAAACCCACACCTCGACACTAGTAATGATGCTTTTAGTGCATGTAGAGTCTTCAGCTATGTTGTCTGTCGTTTTTCCAAAAAAATCGGGTCTTCTGGTACGAGTCCGTCATTGCCACACTTCAAGCACAAAATATTAACCGAAATGGTTGAGTCGATTGAGAGATGTTGAGATCCTTTCCTATCTCACTGATGCCAGCACGACGATCCTAAAGCGATGTTTCTTTAACTTTATCGGTGTTATTGACTTTAACATAAATGGACAGATGACTCGCAACAGACAATTTTGTAGACCAGTCCGGGTCAAATTTGATATGTGAGGAGTTTGAAAATCTTCTCTATTTTCTTTTTTTTTTAGCTTCAGTAGCACCATTTTTCATATTTCCGGTATTATGAAGAAGGATGTCCCTATATCCTGCTCTCACTTATTGTTATTGTGTGTGCATGTATGTGGTTGTGTATGCGCACTGAAATATCAGCTGAACATTCTCCATTCCATGCGTCTTTAATTAATGCAACATGCACTTACAAGTCAAAATTCCTTCACTGCACCACATATTTCCAATTCTTTTCCACACTATAAACATGCGCACACGTATTCATACATAGATATGTGTGTACATGTATGTATGTATGTGTGTGTCAGCGAAAATATTTTGGTTGCAATATGGCTGCTGACTTCTTCACTATTTTCGCAACTTGCATATGTATATTCCAAAAACAACAGCACACGCTTAAACAATTGGTCTGCAGTACAAGCACACACACACAGAAATATGTTAGTAGCATCACCACACATTGTACTATGTGCCAACCCTCGCTTAACGCTTGGTAACCCAAAAATTTTGCCATAGCTTCAAAGTTGACGACTGGCGGCGGTGCATAAAGTAACTGTATATGCTTTTTGGCACAGCAAGTGCACATGTGTATGCATACATACATACATATTCGTATTTTTATTTTATCTATTTCTCTTGCATAGCATATAACGAAGATGATAGAAGAGGGTCAGCAAGCGTGCGTGCGGGCGGAGGCGGCCCTTAAAAGCAGTAGCCGAATTAAAAGCACTGAGAGCAGAGTACATAAAGTAGAGTAAAGCCAAAACGGCACATGGCCTAGTTTGCCAATTTTGCTTTGATTTGCTTTTTTCGGTTACTACCTTTTAGTATGCGTTTGTGTGTATGCATGTGTGCGTATATTTTCATTTGCTATATTGCCATGGCAGTAGCTGCTTCCGACCGACGACAATCAGTTCAGTCCAATCTGGTTCACTGGCATTAAACTGTTCAGGTTGCATTGCATATGAGAAAATCTCACTAATTTTTTAGCTTTCTTAAAAGTCAATACATAAATACATATAGTATGTATTACAATATATATATGTATGTATACTATGTACAATTTTACTTGTCATTGGCGAAATGAGTTCAAGTATGGAGCATAATAGTTGTCATTATATTTATTACGCTTTGTTGGTGTTTTTTTCTGTTGGATACACTTTGATATTTAAGTAAAAAGTAAGAAAATATAAAAACAAAAAAATAATTTTTTATATAAAAAATTATAATAAGAATATACATATGTATTATTTATAAACATATGTATTTAATATGATAGTTCATTCTTCTGAAGTCCGTGTTCCGTTCTTGACTACTTATGAATATGCCATTCTGAACTAAATTGATAAATTTCGAGGTTCCCTACTCTTTTTCAAAAAAAAAGGAAGTTCAAATTTACCGGGAAATATTTATTTTCATTCGAAAGAACATTCTCTGGCATTAATTTTTTGAAGATTATCTCCTTCAAATGCTGGCTGTAGCTACGTGTCAGATGGTGCATCCGTTGAGTCGAATTTTCAATGACTCGTTCGAGAATTTCGACTGGTAACTGGGGAATGACACTCGTGATGTTTTGCTCCAAGGCCTGATTCGAAGCGGGATTGTCCGCATAGATTTTAGACTTTACATATCCCCACAAGAAAAAGTCGAACGGTGTGATATCACACGATCTTGGTGGGCAATCGCCCGGTCCAAAACGTGAAATTATCTGCTCAACAAAGTGTTCTCTCAATAAATCCATTGATTGATGCAATGTGTGGGAAGTGGCACCGGCTTGTTGAAACCAAATGTCGCCGATACCATGAGCTTCATTTTCAGGCATCAAATGGTTGGTTGTAATGGCGCGGTAACGGTTGCCATTGACGGTTACGTTCTCCCCGGCAACATTTTTGAAGAAATATGGACAACTAATTGTTTTTTCTGGATGAAATGACAGCTCTTGAATCTCTTCAGATTGCTCTTCGTCCCAAATGCGACCATTTTTCTTGTTTACATACTTATTGAGCCAGAAAGGGCCTCATCGCTGAACAAAATTTGACTCGAAAACGTCGGATTTTCTTGGAACTTTTCAAGAGCCCATTGAGCGAAGCGATATCGCTTAAAAAGTTCGAGCGGCTTCAGTTCTTACGTGGGCTGTATTTTGTATGCTTTCCATTTAAGATCATGACGTAAAATGAGCCTAGTCGTTCCATACGTCAGTCCGAGTTGCTGCGAACGATGCCGTATCGACTCTCTCCGGTCTTCGTGTACACTGTTGTAGTTGTTGTTTTAACGGTTATCAATCCCCGTTAGGATGGTAAGGGTTATCTGTGTTGTCGTCGACGTCATCTAACGGGAGGCCCAGGAAACGTGCTGTTTCGACGGGGTCGGACCAAAGGGAAAAAGGTGTTTGATGAGTGCGGTTGGTAGGGCATGCAAAGAGGTGGTCAGTGTCATCCGAAGACTCGTTGCATGCAGGACATACATTGTCGAATCGAATCGAATTATTCAATAATGAATGCTGGGTCTCAAGATGGGTGGTGGTGTTGCGAATAGTACGCTCAGTAGACAGATTATGTTGACTATAAGTTGAGCGAAGCGCACGAAACACATTCTTTTTTCATTCATTCTTCACCGTTCCCACGACAGTCGGATCTACGTAACTGGAACGGACCCAGATTTTTATCCGGCCAAGGACTGTCTATTCGGCAGAACTCTGCCGCTACAACAACAACAGCAAACACATTCTTTACAAAACTTAAAAAATAACATGACAGCTTTACACGACTCACGCGTGATCTGCCAAAAAAAGGGGCTATTGATAAAAGCATCTCTACTTGGATCTACCCAAACCTTTACCAAAAATGCTAATGCTGCGGATAATGCGAATTGGATAATTCATGAGAAAGGCAGTTAATTACGATTTGAAAACGTACATTCTATATAGAGAACTATTGGGTAGTCGAAAAAGTATTTTCGTATTTTGCATGTCGTTGCAGTTTTATATCTTAAGTGCTACCAATTACCTTCTGTTGTACCATATAGTGTTGGAAAGGTGAGATTAAGCTTAAAAAAAAATTGAATTCGGGGAAATTGAAAAAAGTTACAACTGTTCAAACATGAGTGAAAATAATGAATAAATTCACTATATTTTGAAATTTTTATATAAAAAAGGGAAGAATGCTACGTAAGCCACCAATAAAATTTATGAAGTTTACGGATACGATGCTGTATCAGTTCGTGTAGTACAACAATGGTTCGCTCGCTTCCGTTCTGGAAATTCTGAAATTTCGATTTACGCTGATGGAATAATGTCTATAGCGGAATAATGTCAAAAAGCGTCGTCGAAAATGGTACATATGTATTTGTATATTTATTTATTAGTATAAATATAAAAAAAATAAGTTGAAGTTTGATTAGAAATACGAAAAGACTTTTTCGACTACTCAATATTATTCCAAATACGAAAAATTGGGACCAATTATCGATAATTAATCGAAAAATTTTAATCGATCTAACGTTTAAATATCGATATACTCGAAGATATTTATCTATCGCAGTTAATATATATTAAACGCCTTTAAATTTTCTTGTAAAGGCATAAAAAAGTAAACCAATGACGAAAAATTCGCAGCCACACATAAAAAAAAAAAATGTCAATAATAAAGTTATCCTAAAAACTCCCTAAGCCATTCTCGTATATTCGTATTAACATTTAGCTGTTCTTTAAATAGAACTAACCAACTTCCGTACGTAGATAGTATGTAAATAAAATTCCAGAATGTCACCAACGAACATCGAAAATAACACGCAAATAATAGGTTAAGAAAATACTGAAATCCAGCAATGCAACAACAAAATTTGAGTATCTATTTAGGCGCGCAACACTCGACTATACCTTTGTCGACGGCCCCAAATTATCAGCCACCCACCCACCTGCCACCGGCCGAATGAACAGCCATGCAATACATAATCACAATGTGTTTTTCCCCACTCAGTATGCCTCTCTTTCGCAACACGGCGCTCTCTTTCAAGCTTTTGTTTTGTTTACCTCGATTGTTTGTGTGCGCGCGAGCTCTCTTTCGTTGCGCTACACCGCGCTCATGAGCACACATGCACACTCGATAGTAGGGCAAAATTATGTATCGATTATGTGATGGACCGATAGACATACCGATGTACCTACCTACCGACCGACTGAGACCACTAACGATTCACTGCCTACAAACATATGACAGCAATGGCAAATACAGGGGCACGTCATTGTCGCTATGCTGGAGTTGACAATTGGCAGGTTGAGCGCGAGGGCGACGAGGCGCGAAGACGTCCATGTAGCAGCAGTTGACAAAAACAGCACAATCGCAAATCGCATAAAAATGATGATTGTCTTGCTTGACTGCTTCGCAGCTTTGCTGCTCCCCTCTCCTGCGGTGCTGCGGTCCATCGCCATACTGCGGTGGGGGTGTTTATTAGCTTACAAATAACTGCGTCGACAAAAACAACGACCTCCGCTGGTGCAAGGGTTGGTGCGAATGGGGCCATTGGGCTAGCGGTCGCTGGCGAACACATTAGCCGGGTGGCATTGCTCACGCTTTGCGACGTGGCGACGTTGCGACGTTGCGGCTCAGTGGGCTGCTTCAATGGCATTTCAGTTTGACCAATTTTCACGTCTATGTCTATTTATCGCCATTCAGCTACGCTTTTGTTTCCAGCTCGGCGCATAGTCTGCGCTTTTTGTTTTGGTTTGCGCTGCTAATCACCATCACCATGCGACATTCATTCATATGTACATATGCATGTATGTATGTTTGTATGTATTTTTATATGTGTAACTTGTCTATTGTTGTCGTTCTATAGATTATGAGTTTGCTCGGTCATTTGTCTAACTGCTGGCTGCTCCACGAGGTAGACTTTGAATGGCATCAGAAATTTACTGCTCATTTTAGTACTTTAAATGGCCTTCCGTCGCGGTTGAGTAGCGTTACAAGGGGGCCTTTTTTCTGGTGGAGTGGAGCTGCGGTGTGATAGCAGACGTAACAGACGTTTCTACAAATATATGTAAATTGAATTCATTCATTTATGCTGTGAGAACATGGATTATTTCATGCACTTTGTTTCTGTAGTTCGTCGGCTTATTTTTTCGCAGACATGTTCTGTCGTACATTTTAAATTCTAAAACTCGCAGATTCGCAATGCGTTAGTTATCGTTGTATTATTACAGCGTATCAAGCACCCGAACAGCTGATCAGTTTTCTGAAAGATTTTTTTTGGTTAAGTTTGTCATTTGGGATATTTGTTTGATTATCGAGAGTTGACTTCTAATAAAAAAGTGATTATATAATTTTAAGAGCAAACCTAATGTGAAATAAAAAACTCAATCTCGACAGATTATAACTTTAAAAAATTTTAGATTAATATCTCATGTCGGGGGTTTCCAATAAGGATTATATGATTTCTAAGTGTCTCTTTGGCCACTTACAATATCTAATTTTTTTCATTGTATTCAGTAATGTTTACAATTTCATGATAGAAAGATATACATACATGGAAGACATCAACCAGTTTGGCAGCGGCACCTTCCCAATTAAGGGACCGGACATTCCAGTTGCATGCCCTTAAATCATAATCCTTAATGCGCTTGCCGTGGTCGTCATCAAAAGGGGGGTCTCTCATCCGATGCTGTTGTTTCCTTTTCATTGGATGTTTTTTGGCTTCCCAGAGGATACTTGCTCTAAGATCGGAAGTCGTGAGTTGCTTGAGCCATATGTGAAAGAATCGTTTCTGGCCACTCCCAAGAGAATGACGCTCAAAGAACTTTCCTGTACATGACTCCTTCCTCCATTCTGTATATGTGAAGTTCTCCTTATAATAACCTTCAGTTTTTTTTGATCTTAAAAAAAATCGAATTTTGGAAAGCAAAAAATTATAATAATTGGTGTAAAATTCACTTTTTTAAACGCCAACATTCTGCCAGTTTTGAGAGAGAATGTTTTGCTTTATAGATTTTATCCACGAAGAAAGCCGGAATTACTGCGGCTGTGGATGACCTTTGTTATAGTGACGTCGGAGTTTGTGTGTAATTCGAAAAATATTTAAATTTTGTTTCTCAAAAAGTTTACTGTGCATTGTTAAAGCATGTATAATTTACTCTTAGAATTTTAGAACAATTGATACAGTTATTTTTTCCTAAAATCCCCTTCTGTAGGCTGTGTAAGACCAATGAATCGCGATCCATAACCTTACACACGAATATATGGAGTCCGAGACCTTTCAAGTACGATCACTAAGGTTCCCAGAACATACATCTTCGAAGATACCAAAAATACACATTGTTGATTTTTAAACGCAAGTATACCAAGGCTGTCATGTATTTCGATGCCGATTCCGAATAAGGCATTGAATTCACTAGCGAGTTCGTCATAGTTGGTTTAACGAGGTATGAAAACGAATCGCAGTCCGAATGACATTCTTTATATATGTACATATGTATATGCGCATACGTCACTTTGGTTTCTCCAAAATCTTTACTCTAACAAGAACTTCCTTTGGTAAAAGCTAGTTTAATTTCCCAAAAACTTACACCCTCTTAGATCCACCCTCGTGTAAACCACATATAATTTTTTTTTACTTTCACAGGGTATTTATTTCCTTTGTTTATATCCAGTGGGTAGATCACCAAACGAGCATTATTTACAATAAAACAATGGCTGTGATTATTGCATTTCATGTGTGTGGCCTTCATAAAAAGCCAATCATTTTAATATGGCGAAATAAGTCAATTATTTTGTTCATTTCAATTGACCATGTACCCTGTAGGAATATCTTTCGGTTGCTAATTGGAGATTTTCAATGGGATTTCCAACTCCTAGTGCTGTTGTTCTGATAGCAGGCTCGGGCACTATCAACTGGGCACATACAGTCATTTTATAATCTACTTTTAAGCTCTTTCTGGCAAGCTTTAATCGATTTCAATTTGATTTTTTCTCCATATTTGAGCTATTTGTTTTGATATTATCTGATAAATACGTACAGTAGATCTTGTATGATTTCAGTCACGGTCAAAAATTTTATCGATTTTTGAAGGCATTTCTCTATCAAAAATTGAACAGAAGAAGTACGGCAAGCTTTTGGAAATTTCTTTTTCTATAATTTTAAAAACTAACACGATCGTTTACAATGCATAGAGAAATTGAAAATATTTGAAGATCATGAGCATGATTAGATACTAATTTTTCTTTTAAGATCTTGAGAAAACCTGATAAGAAATCTTACCCTAGTTTTGTATTTTTGTTCAATGTCATTTTTGTAGACCACGAAATACCTACTCACTATATAAATTGTCCTCATTTAACAGCCTGTCCCACAAGTGTTTATGTTTCCTGCAGGGTGTATCAGAGTTCACATATGTGTACATACACATATATTTTAATGTACAATGGTGTTCTTGTGTCGTGTCACGCATAGCGTATTCATTTCGAGCTTCATTAGGATTTCATTGCAGTAAAATTGATTAATTGTTTACACACATTCAATTAATTATATCGAAAGTTGAGAATATTGATAGCGTACTTAACCTCCATTTCGCTTTGATGCGCGCAAGTGTACGAAAGTGCACTGAGATATGTCCAAGTAAATCAAAAGCATGTAAAAAATCATTTTCTAATTTTATTTTGTTACAATAAAACATGTTCTCATTAATTATTAACAAAGTCTGGTGACCAGACTCTGGTCTACGGTTGTAACAATAAAATTTTTCCCATTAATTGAATTTGCTTTATAATTATTTTTTTAAAGGGGAGATTATGTTCGGAAAATTCCATATTAGTTCTATTAGGTTCAGATATTCAGATCTTCAAAAAACTATTTAAAATTCTGTATTTGGATAATTTTTATTAATTTATTTGTTCTCAGTGGTATTTTCTTAAAAACTCTCGTCCCTATTGACAAAAAACTGGGACGGGCGATTTCCACAAGCTTCTCTTGAGGCGACTTTTTCACAAGCAAAATTATTCGCCATAGGCAGGAAAAGGTAGTAATCATATATGTTAAGATCAGACTATAAAGGGGGATGCATAAGGTCCCGAAGCTTCTGGTGAGTCCCTATCGATGTGTGTGTCCTGACTATGTCTCATGAATCAAAATTTTAATGATAGCACAGATCCGAATGAAGAAATTGGCAATAGGAGAACAGCTCATTGCAGATGTCTGCCTATCCCAGCAAATACATAGCAAAATCTGCTACCGTTTCTGTTCCACTTTTCGTCCTCGTAACCATCCACTTCAGAAATAGATCAATTTTGTTGAGGTTCAGTAAGGTTTCGGATATAGATATTCGGACTATGCGGTTTTTTTGTTTGCGTTAACTCGTGTGACACTCACACATCGAGTGCCTTTTTGTTTCGAGTTCACCTAAATGGTTCCAAACGTTTTTTTTTGGAATGCTTGACTCCTGGGTAATCGAAGCAGAGCTTACATGACCGTTTTCCATTATTTTATCGATATATTCGACAGTTGGCCTTCCAGAGCGTGGCTCATCTTTGACATCAAAATTTCCCGAACTGAATCAACGTAATCGAAATTGCGTGTGATGGGCTGGCATAGTATCAGGACCTTAAGCACTATTCACTATTTTCAGTCGCCTGCCTTGCTTTTTCGCCTTTAACGAAGAAAAACTGTAAAATATGGCGTATTTCCTCTTTGTTGGTGTACATTTTTGACATGTGCTCAAACAATATTCAGTCAAGCAATCATAAAGCAAGCTGAAAAGTGCGAAATCCTATATTTCTAACGACGTAGGTATACGGTATCTTGATCGCACTTATCCAATACGAAATACAGATTTGTTCCAAAGAGCCATTCACTGAAAAAAAATATAAATTTCTTTACGTTAGACCTTATAGGTTATAAATACCTTAAAAATACTACAAGTTCTCGAACCAATTTAAATTGTCAAATAAATAATCCTTAATTTTATATTTATTTATTTTGTATCTAATGTTCTGAACAAAAAATTCTCCGCGCTTTCCACCACTGTCTCAAGCTTTCTTCTATGTACATCAGCTCTTTTAACGAAATTTGTTGATTTCTTTAAAAACTTTGTTTACATATTACGGTATACTACTATGAGGAAATAATAGTAAGACTTTGTTCATAAATATATAAAATTCTTAATTCATTCTTCAAAATCGTGAACCTCAAAGTAATGCTCCTTGATCCCAAAACATTTTTTCCAACGTTTTTTCAAATAATCGAAACAGTTTTCCCGGCCGGAAGCAGTTCGAAGTGCATCACACAGCGATAATCGAAGAAAACTGTCAACATAAAATAATAACGTTTCATGACATTCTGGTAATCGGAAAGCATAGTTCCACAGACGTTAATGCGACGCTGTTTTTCTAAAAAATTTAGTAACTTTGGAAGTAGTCGTGCATCCACTGTTGTTAGGCCCAAATAATTTTTCAAATTCCAACGATGCCAGTAAGATCTCTGACTGTTAATCGTCGATTTTCAAGGACCAATTCCTTTATTTTATTGATGTGTTGATCATCAGTTGATGTTTATAGCCGTCCTGGACGTGGTTTGTCGTCAAAATGTTCTTGACCTTCTATGAATAATTTGAATCAAAAACACTTTTTTACCGACAGTAGTACACCATTCTGAGTATTGGCTGCCGGCAACTCCTACAGTATCTCCACTAAGCGGATACTCTATGATGGGCTAAACACACGATTTTCTTTATAGCTAATGGGTTTTAATCACCGATTTCTTTTTTAATACAACTAGACATACAATACAATTCTGCTATCAGTACCATAATATTCTCATTTTATCAATATTCTTGGTAATTTTATCCATTTTGGTTTATGTTTGCTGGTTGCTTATACAAACATATGTACATATTTGTATATTTATTTAAGTGGCATTTTCAAAAATTTTAATATTGCTTAAGCAAACGTTAGAGATTGAGTAAACCACTGTTCTTCGTTTTTTAATAATTAAAAAAAAAAGGTTTTTGTATATAATTTGGAGCTTCAGTATAAAGTCCTTAAAATAACAAAATTATTTGTAGATAATGGTGGAGTTGAGAATCAATATTTGTTAGCAAACTGCCTATGTAAATATGTAATATGAAAGTAAAGGTATATAAGTAGCTCAATTTGATCTTGTTAACTCTAATTATTGTATTATTATGTATGGGTATGAATTGGTATATATGTATGTACATATGCATAATATATAGAAAAATATTTACATGTACTTGTTTGGATGCATATGTACTTGTATATTTAGTTCAAAAACAAATTCTCGTTTCTCTATTTGAAAGCTGTTAATTTATACCGGGTTTTCCAATAAGAGTGATATGATTTCTTTAAAAAAAACACACACACACACACTAATGTTTTTTTTTAAAGGGAAGCACAATCGATACCATTAAGTTCTGAATATAACATCATTCAAACGGCCGCCACGACTTCTTTTGCAGGTACGAATTAGATGAACCCAATTTTGGAGTATCTTTTCCACTAAATCAAGTTGTATGTCTTGAATAGAACGTTCAATATAGACTTCGAATGCTTGAGGAGAGCCTGGTTTATTGCTGAAGACCAATCACTTCAAATAACTCCACAAGAAGTTGTCTAATGTGTTAAATCACAATTTTTTGGAGTCCATTCAATGTTGCAATTTCTTGAAATAGTCGAATCATCAAACTTTTCTTGCAATAAATCGTTTGTTGCACGTGCTGTGTGGCACGTAGTGCCGTCTTGTTGGAACCAGTTCTTGTCAAGATCAACTTCTTCCAATTGCGGCTATAAAAAGTTGGTTATCATCGATTTATACCGTTTCCTATTGATAGCAACTGTGTCATAACTTTTATATCGAAAGAAGTCAGATGATTCCAACAGAGAAAAAACAACTCCAAACTGTCTATTTAGGTGAATAATTGGGGATTTTCTAAGCACCAGAAACGCCAGTTTTGTATATTTATTGCCTCCCTCAGATGAAAGTTTCGTTATCGTTTTTTTTAAGTTGTTCCAAGTTGATTGAGAAGAATTTTATAAGAATGCCAGCCCAAATCGTTTCTCAAAATCTTCCAGGTTATGGTTTGAGACAGTCCCAAATATTAACAATATCTTGGAATCGACAAGTTTCGGTCTTCAGCAACACTTGCCTTGAACTGCAGTAATATTTTTATTACTTCGAGTGGTTTTTGGTCTAATTGGACACTTGAACAAGAAAATGTACGGACGAAATTTTCATTAATTCGACGAATAGCGATCACAGGTGAACTATTATTACGACCATAAAATGGCAAAAGTGCTTGCGTATATCTTGTAATGACGAGATGGTAAACTTTACTGAATGCAATGAAAAAAAATTAGAGATCATGACCTATAAAATAATGCCGTAACGACACTTATAAATCGTATTATTCCTATTGGAAAACCCTATACATATGTTTAGACATACGAGGTGTGTTCAAAAAGTACCGCGAATATTGTGTTTTTTCAAAAATTATTTATTTATTCATGAATATCTATTTTGTCCCCTTCAAAGTAATCCCCATGAGATATTATACACTTGTGCCAACGGTTTTTCCAATCTTCGAAGCACTTCAAAAATCATTTTTTTTTTATCTTCTTCCCCTCCTCCTTCGATGCCGTCTTTATCTCGTCAAGAGAAGCGTAACGTCGTCCTTTCATGAGCCTCTTCAGTTTAGGGAACAATAAAAAGTCACAGGGGGCCGGATCTGGGGAATACGGTGGCTGCGGCATCATTAGTTTGTTTTTTTTTTGTCCAAAAAATCGCGCACAAGCAACGATGTGTGAGCAGGGGCGTTATCGTGGCCAATTTTTGTTCTTCCACAAATCCGGGCAACTGACAACTTGCGTGAAACATAACTACAGCAACTGTTGATTTAGGTAAAAACCTTATTACAAGTATAAGTCATACGAAATACTTCATTTATCACCTCATCTGTCTCACAGAAAATGAAATCTTATTGCTCCTTTTTTTCGAGAAAAAATGTTGGTTCTTAAACTCATCAAAACTACTCAGACAGGTATGATTATTCCAGTATTTAGTATATTTATGCTTTATCCCTAGGCAGATCCTTGAAAATTATCGCAGTTTTGGGTTCAAAATAAATGCGTTGTCTGCACCTTTAATAGAATATCATGTCTATAATATGTCACTTTAAGTAAATTAATATCAAATTAATCGCTGTCCAATTGTTTTCATGATTCACGAATCGAGTAATGGTTATCTACACGGCGGTATCGATTTTTTAATTACTGTTATCAGTAAAATAATGCGTAACCACACCGAGTAGGTGAGCCTTTAGACATATGGGCATGGTTATTTCTTTTGTTATATGATATGAATCAGTCCAAACTAAAATAACGCAAATTCATAATGAAAATTGAATTATAATTGCACTCATATCATCGCAGTATAGAAAATTTGAAAAAAAGCGTTACCTAATTTGTATTCTAATAAAAACTAATAGATTTTCAAAAAAAATTTCTTCTAAGTTAATTTTTGAAAGTTTTACTCTGTGGATTTCTCAATTCTCAAATTTTTAAGCTTTTCATATCAACATAAAGTTATACATAATTAACTATTTAATTCTCTATAAATTATGTATTCTAAAATATAACACATTTTTTTTCTGTTAAAGATTTCGATGATTTTGACTTAAGCCAATGGAAATTTTGAGTCATTATAATTTTTTCTTTTTTCTGCAATTCGACTAAATAGTGTTAAACTGATGAAACTGATTCCTTTTAAACCATTCCGAAAATTACCTAAAAAATTATCAAAATATATATTTTCTTTGAACAAATAAAAAAATTAAGAAATTTTACATCAAAATGAACAGCGACAGCTGCTGTCGCTTATCTTCAGTTGCTATTTTGTTTTGATGCAGCGATTGCCTCGCGCCGATTAGTCATTTGTGCTAATTTAGTTTACAATAAAAATGAAATGAGGGAAATACCGCTTTACTCATAAATGAAGAGCACATAATCATGCCATGTAGGAAAAGAAACTGCAAAGCATCTTTGTGTATTCAAATTCATAATAGATATTCTATTGAAAAAAAGTCGAGTCCGTTTGCTTCGCAGAGGATACAAAGACTCGCACATCACCAACAAAATAGTTTGTTGTAAGCATAGTTTAAACTATTTAAGTTATAATAGAAACTTTTAATATTAATCGACAATTAATATCATCGATAACACATAAAAATCAACGGTATTTTATCATAGATGTAATCGAATCGTTGATAAAACATATATCGATATATTATTCTTATTCACATTTTTTAATTAATCATATCTGTCGATAATTGAAATCGTTAACACATAAAAATCGGTATTTTATCATAGATGTTCAAAATTATTCGATATATTCTTCACACATTTTTGTAATCAGTTTTTTTAGTTTAGATCTACAAGCCTTTTAGAATTTTTTGTAAAATTCTTGAATGATAGATTAAAGGTATAAAATGTAGAATCATTAAAAAAAATCGGGATAGCAGCATAAAAATATTGTAAATATCGCCAAAAGTGTTCATTAGAACCTATTAATTTTAGAAGTACATGAAAAGATATCATTTCGATCATAATATGGATTTATATAATCGATAATTAACGAAAAGTAATCGATAATTTCTGCGTTTATCGATATCGATAAATTGTTATCATCGCTAATTCCTAGTAGATTTAGTATAATCGATAATTAATGAAAATCTGAAATCGATGCTTATCGATACTTTCTGCGATGATCGATTTGAATTATTTCCTATCATCGCTAATTCCTAGTAAATTTAATATAATAAAAATCTGAAATCGATTTTTATCGATACTTTCTGCGGTGATCGAATTAAATAATTTGCTTTTATCGCTAATTCCTAATAATAGATTTAATATAATCGAAAATTACTGAAACTAAAATCGATATTTATAGATAATTTCTACGATGCTCGATTTTAATAATTTGCTATCATAGCTGATTCTTAGTAGATATTTTCGCTTGTTTTCTTCTAGATAACGCTCATTGCTTTTATAATATAATATTTTAAGTCCTTGTCGCTTTACATATTTCGAAATCGTCCGATTCCGAATCCAATTTTCAAAGTTTGAATTCAGTTCCTAGAGTTGACCATTTTCCTACCGTGCAGTTGTGGAAATATGCGGCATATTTTAATGTTCTTAGTGTCAACAAAAAATAGCAACGTCAGCTGGCTTCGTCAACGCCTCAAGAGTGGCCACGGCCCCAGCCTCAAAGAGTGCTGCTTAAGCATTTAGTGTAAAAATAAATATAATGACCGAAAATATAAATAAATATCTCATATGTGCGAGAAGACATGTATGCAAGTAGATAAATCTTCATGACTGTATCTTTTAACGCATTTGTTCGGTCATCAGCGGCAAAATATGGTTGATGTGTTTCATAGTGCAAAGTGTCGTAAATAATTATGGCTACCATTGCACAGACACTGTAGGTGTTATTGTAGATGTGGGGGACATCTTGTCGTCTTGGGAATACTTAGAAATTATTCAGTTCTACTTGCAAGACTCGTAATTTAGATAGAGACTTTACTGCCTCATGGCCTACCGATATTTGTGGTCGAATTTTTTACTAAAACGAAAATTGTATCAACAAATTATGCGTGTTCCAATAAAATTAACTTCATAGTATCAATCCTTTGTTTATACATTTACTTACTTATATGTATACTTACACACAAAATATATTGGCTTTCATTGAATTGATCCAAAAAATCAAGGCTTCTAAAACCTGTTAGCTATAACAATATAAATTAATTAACGTCAATCGCAAATCCGAATCTGATTTTAATGATGTTTAGTCGTGAGAAATAAGAAGTTGTTGTAGGTGTACAGCCTTGGTGCAAGGTTTGTTCAAGTTTTATGAGGTATTCGAAACTTAGTCTTCTAATGCATCTTTTGTTAGTGCTTCTTCGTGATTTTTGAAAGCGATTTTGATGTAAAAGAAGTGCAAAAGGCTGATTCGAAAATATCTTGATATTGCTATGAGACTTATTCATTATGCTCCTCTATTGTAAATATCGATTCTAGCAACAAAACCGATGTCATATACATAACTTTTTACCAGCAGGTCGATTGATGTTCACTTCTTTTGTCGTTGTTGTTGCTGTTGTAGCGTTTATCTAGTTTCCAGGTTTGTTGTCATCGAAGTCATCTAACGGTTGGTGCAGGAAACACGCTGTTTCGACTAAGTCGGATCATAGAAAGATATGTGAATGGGATTCTCCTAGGCATGCAAAGAGGAGGTGAGATTCTTGCGGCGACTCATTGTACGCTGGACATGTGTTTGGTATGACGGTCGACGAATAAGTAGGAGTTTAATGTGCTACAGTATCAAGAACAAAGTTGTGCAAAAGTCACTCGGCAACTCGAACTCTTCGTCTGAAATGGTGAAATGGTTTTGATGGCTCCACTGTGAATGACGGTACGCACTGACCGTCTAAAGTTATTTGTGTCCAAAGTCTGGTCGGGACACTTGTCGATGTCGTCGATATAATCAAAGAAAGACCTTCTGACGCCCGTCCTAGGAGACGGTTCCTTCCTGAAGAGGAGTTCATTATTTTTTTGACCGGAAGTATGCCGGTCTCGCAGTGTAAATGTTTAACCGGAGACATTAAGTAGCATCCTGTAAACGACCACAGTGCATAATTTTGACACGTCTAAAGGTTCCTCGCTTGCGTTTCACTAAATCCAGGCGTCCTTATCAATTCCGGCCGACGGAATGCTTTGTGTGTTGCGAACAACTTTTCTTTATTTGTTCTCATGAGCTGCCAGCTGGCGACTGACGGATTTTGTTGCGGCTCTATACTTTAACAGTTATCGCAGTCGTATGAGGAGTAAAGGAGCATGGGCTGTCGAAAATCTTAGAGTTGTTGACAGTTTAATTTAAACGTCATCGACCGAGTTTTTTCAGCTCAGTCTGTACTTCGTCCAGTCCGTGAATATGGTCGTTGTGCATCTAGTTAGGAAGAGTGTCAAGCTCCTTGCAGAGGATAAGTGAGAAAAGTCAGAGAGATAGCCGTTTACTTTCGAACACATGCCATCGATTCCATCAACGTCAATATCGTACAATCATTTGCGTACGAAGAGACGGAAATTTAATTTTTTGGTCGTTAGTTGTAGTCGTGGTCATTATAGGTGAGAGAATTGTGGACTGTCTAAGCTCAACATTTTCTCTGTTCATTTACCGTTGGAATTTTAACGTCATCGACCTGAATCTGCTCGAGATTAGGTCGTAGAGTTGATCCCCGCGCGAAAGCGGGAAAAGTATTTATCCGCACTGCGTGCGAGTTATTGGACAGTGTCCAGTCAGAACACCTACAATTGCAAATGTTAGTAATCCCTTCATAATTTTGTCTATTTTTTGTCTTATTATACCCTGATGATTACGTTTGTCACGAAGTTTCTGACATCGAGAGAGAAAATGTCGGAGATCTTATAAATTTTATATATATGTAAATGATCAGGGTGACGAGCTGAATATTTATTTGAGATATCGATTAAACTTTGCATACGTTCTTCTCCAAAAACCTGCTCACAGCTGCCATATAAACAGGACGATCAAATTTCAGTTTTGGTATGAAAAACCTGTGCACAGATATTACATGTTCCCAAAATCTGCGATATAATACTAATATAAAGAGGAACGTCTTTTTATATTCTGAAATGCTATAAGAGAAGCAATAAGTAATTAACGTGTTTTCTTGTTTACAAGTAATTAGGGTTCTGTTGCCTACATTTAGGCGATAAAAACCTAAATACGCATATACATTTGAGCAATTCACAACCTGTCGTAAAGCATCGTAAAATCGTAAAATTTAAAAAAAAACAAGTGTAAAAATTTATAATTTTACGATTTTACAAGTGTAAAAATTTATAATTTTAATTTCATTTTACCTAAAATGAATAATAATATTTTATTTAGCTTTTAGAAAGGTTAAAACCGCGGTAAAATTGCGGTTACAAAAAAACTAAGATTATAAGTAACGTGTTTAAGCACAAATAACTACACCTGCATAGAGTCGTATCTTAGACCTGTTTGCAACAGCTTAGTTGCTAAGACTAGCTGTAATTAACATTATTTTAATTTGCACATACCGGTACTATTATTTATATTCAACTAATTCACAGAATATTTTCTTTTATCTACTTCTCGGTCTTGCTGTTTTGCTGTGCTGCTGCTTTGACTAACGCCACGCTCTGCTTGTACGCGAACAACAAAAACATTTGCATGGTGGCAATGTATGCAACAATCAACTCACTGCCAATTCAACGAACAAACCAAAATATAAATAAATCATTTGAACTGATGACCAAACAACCACACACACACACACATCTACCTTATGTTCGTATGTACGTGTGTTTGTGTGTGTGTACATAAATAATTATAACAATTTGGCCAATACTCACTGAACATCTCTTATTCTACCGAATTTGTTGTTATCACTGCGGTTACTCAATAACGCGCATGCCAAATTACAAAAACAAAAACAATATATATACATATGTATGTATATACACGAAAATTATAATTTTTCCTCGTTGAATTGTATCTTTTGCTCTCCCAAAACCCATCTTCATTCGCGTGCTCACCTTTTGTATATATAAAAATGCCAATATATACATATATGTATGTATGTTTGTGCCCATGCATGTGCTGCTTTCTAAATTTAGGGCATCTTGAGTAGCGGCAGCAGCCAGAAAAAGCACAACCACCGTCGGGACGCACGAGAGAGCAACGTGTGGGCATTTGTAAGTAGTCGACCGGCGCTATTGAAGGAGAACGCATTCGGTGCAGTTGATGTATTTCACTTCGTGTGCATATATCTAGTATGTTGGCAACAGATTTATTATTTGTGTTGAACTAGAGTTGCGTAAAGTTTGCACCGTTTCGAGGAAATTGAAACTCAGCTGATTTGTGCACCGTTATATTACCAGTGCAGACGGCATACAGTCAGTCAAAGTTGGCAGTTTGAAGACTAAATAAATTTAGCATAACTAAAAAAGTACGAAATACCGTTAGAAGGTGTTAGTGTTAAGCAAGCAAATTAATTGCGTTGCAAAAGCAGACAACTGTTATTCAATCTATAAAACGACGAGTTAATTTATGCTCTCTTGATTGTTTCGCGGCACCGCTACAAACTGCAACAACGACGACGACGACGACGACGACGAGTTTAACAGCAGCAGGCACTTCGTCGAGTAACGTGACGACCGGCTAACAGCAGTAGCGGACGTTTGGAAACGCGCACACACATAAAATGGATTCACTTAAAATTCCAAAAGGTAATACCAAAGCCAGGTAACACTCCAAACAAATGCCTTTTAATGCGCCAGACGTCATACACACACTTATGTATGTATGTATGTATCTAGTATATGTGCTAACATGTGTTTCTTTGTTTCTTTTGCCTTGCAGGTGGAAATAGCAATGCGTCAGGTGGCGCCGGCGGCAAACCCACTGGCAGCGTACCAATCACCGTGCGTTTTAATGCCGGCGATGAATGTATTGATGATATCTTTCAGTCATTTCACAATAGCAACAATAGTGGCGGCGTTGGTGCGGGCGTTGTTGCCGGCGGCAATGGCAGTGTGGGTGGTGGCGGCGGCGGTGGCAGTGCTGGTGGTGGTGGTGGTGGTGGTCCGAACGCCGGCGGTGGGGATTCCCTGTCGAGCAGCCCATCGCAACATCATCAGCTGCAGGCACAACAAAATGTAAGCGCCTATCATGTATGTATGTATAGACGTGTATGTGCGTATTTGAATGTCTGCTTAACGTAATTAAAATAATATGTATTAATTGTGTTTGCATGTGCAGGTGGTTTGCACATGCTCATTCTTGTTTGTTGTATAAATATTTCGTTGAAATATTTTCATTAGATTACTTTTGCAGCGCATTGCATTGTAAATATTATCTCAAAGTCATAATTGCGGTTATAACGTGTTGTAGTTATTGTTGTTGTTGTTGTCGTTGTAGTCGTAGTAGTCATTCCCCAAATAATCTTGCGTAATGTTGTCGAGTTAACAGTTTTTGGCGGCATATTCACGTCCAGGTCCGTTCTGATTAGGTAAAGCCGATTCCGAATCCGTGGACCGCATTGCCGTGGGAACGGTATTAGCTATTCTACATCCGTTGTTTACTTTCATAAATATAATTTTCATAATTTTTGAGATAGTTGAAGTAGGAGTTAACACCGAAAGCCACAGATTATCACTCGATTTTCTTCTCCGATCTAGGCTTCTCTCGCCGGGAGCTATTGAGTGATTTTTCGAGCACCCTCGAAACCTCTCTCAGTAAATGTGCATTTTTTGCATGCATTTTCATAATCAGCGCTGAATATTTTTAAATATTTGAATTCTCTTGATCCCGTAGCCCATGACGGTCTGTCTGTTTGTATATACGCGAACTACTAGTCTCTCAGTCATGAGATATCGATGTGACAATTTGCACACGTTGCTCATTTGGCTGAACCGCCGATATCGAAGGACTATAGCGTCCGTTCCCACGACAGTCGGGCCTTAGTAATCGGAATGGACCCGGATTTTTATCGGACCAAGGACAGTCAACTCGGCACCATACCTCGAAATTACTCCAGGAACCTTTTTTGGGTCGAGCAAAATAAAGTGCTTGTATGGAAAACTTTTTCATTTGGCAAGATATCTTCAGGATATTTAGCACAGATTGTTATCCTAAGCAACAGTACAATTACCAAAAAAAAAATATCTTCATAAAAGTCCCTTTTTCTTAAAGGTTGTTATTTTCAAATAGTTGGCTACAAACTGTTAGTCGGTTACATTTTTGGATTCTATTATACAGTTAGTTGGTATAAGAAATGCACCTGTGAAGGGTATATAGCTTCGGTGCAGCTGACTTTCTTGTTCTTGTGCTTTGTTTATTTGTAAATGGTGTTTAACTAACTATTTGTCTTTCCGATAGGCCATCACTGTGGTATCGATACCAAATTCTTTATTCGTTTATCTTCACTCCGCAATAATAAACAATTAAAAATATGCCTTCAAATTCTTAGAAAGTCTATTATTCGCCAATTTTTTTTGTTTATACTACATACTTCTATTTATTGATCCATTGCAAAAAGCCCTTACGGCGGCAGTTTTCGTTCTGCATAAAATCGCTGGCGACCACTCGCCTGCATTTCGGTTTGTTTGTTTCAGTTGACGTTGGCATTCGTGCAAAACAAGTTCAGTGTTATTTCATATCGCGATTTCTGGCTGCCGGTTGTGCCGTTTCACTAAATATATAATCTTGTTCTTTTTCATATATGTATATAGACCTATACTATATATGCATATATAGACATGCATACGTGCTATATCGAGTTATACAAATATGTTTTGAGTGAGTCATGCGAGTATAATATACCATAGCTTTGAAGTATTCTTTGCATTTTACACGAAATATTCTTCTGCAACGCATTTAGAATATAAAGAGTCTGCGACTTTTTTATCGTTGCCGAATCGCAGGTTTGTGCTTTTTTTAATCAGTGGTGTTGAATTATATTTCGTTTGTATTCTGATCTATAGCATTGATCAAGTGTAACAAAGGTTCGTTTTTAGAAAACGTGTTTTTTTTTTTATTTGAACGCTCCCACTTTTGGGTGAATTTGATTTTCAATGTAACACTTATCGCTTTTAATCGCCTTTAGTTATAGTTCTGTCGAAAAGTATATTATTGGAAAGGTGTGTTTGAATTTATGTGCGCAAAATAATATTCCCTAACACGTTTTCACCAAAGTTTTACTGCATAAAAGATAAATGTGGAGTATTTGTTCAAGGCGAAGATATTAGAAAAGATAACAAATATGTTACTTCCGCCAATCGGATCACTTAATTCTTTATATCCACGTTACATATTGGACAAGAGTTTTTTCGACTAACGGTTGTAAAATGGGATAGATTATGGTTGGTTGCCTACTAGGTTAGGTTAGGTTAAGGGGATACATGGGTAAAAAACGCATTTTTTCAAGAATTTTTTTCCATTTAAAAATTGAAATATTTGAACAAAGAAATTCTGAAATTTTTGGAAAAAAAAATTTTAAAATCGGCCATTGCGACGCCATTTGGAAACAAGATACGCCCTCGTTTGCAGGATAACTCCTAACAGTATAATCGAAAGTGAAGAAAATACATGTTTTAATTAAAATCTTAACTTAGAACTTGGACGAAGAAAAAAAATGAAAATTGGATTTTTCCAGACATTTTTACAAAAAAATTAAAATTTCTCTACATTCTTTTTCAAATAGTTGTAATCGTAAAAAAAATCCTTCGCCGAAGTCTTTGAGAATTGTATCTCAACTATTTTGCCAGCTCTGCCGAAGATAAAACCGCCGATATGTTTCAACCACAATGTTCCAAAAGCTAGCCAATGGAGGATTAAGGCCTGAATGTTTCCAACTCACCTTTCTTCATACATATTTGACAGTTAGCGTGCGGAAAAATTTTCATTTAAAAATCTTCGAAAAAGGGCATTTTCTCGGCATGGTTTGGTAAAAAATAAACGCTGACCGCTTTCTCTTCAAATCTTTTATTGTCAAGTGACTTTTTAAAGATTGACAGTTTTACGGGACAAAATCTAAACGGTGTATTGCTATCCAACGCTTCCTAACCTAAATCGATCAATTTGCTAATGCGATGCTCTGTGCTAATTTTACCCTTTACCAGCTAGTCGATTAAGATCACACTTTCTCAATGTTAGAAAACGATGGCCATCACCTTTCTTTGCCAGTGAAGTCCACAGTTTCGACTGTGGTCTCTGATGTGTACTCGGGGATCCATGTTTTGTCGGCGAAAACTGGGTAAAGTGCTAGAACCTTTGCTTACAGCACGAATGAAATTATCTGGTAAACTTGCTATTTATTGTAGGTCTGTAGTATTTGAGAATGAATTCGAAAAATTTGCTTGTTAATAGTCGCGGACTTCAGGCGTACACTTTGACTTTAAGCACCACCAAGAGAAGGGGTAGTCAAATCTGGAGGTCTGATTGGCCAGCCAGTGCTATCTCTTTTTGTCCATTTGCGCGACAGTCGGGTTGTACGTAATCGGAACGAACCCGGATTTTTAATCGGCCAAGGACTGTCAGCTTGGCTGTGTTTCTCAAAAATTTTTAAGGAAAACAATATGAGAATTTTTCTTCCAAAAACTGAATAACTAGATTCGCACTGCGACACGATACGTGGTCTTATTAAACCCATTAACAGTCGGGACCTTTTTTCATGCATTTACTTACGTGCAGTCAAAATAAGCAGAGATATCTTCATATCGATTTCTATCGACTCTTTTAATAAAATAGGACTCAATGATTGTTTTAGACCAAATGAAAACCGTCACTTTTTTTTTAAGTTTCGGTGTGAAGTGTCTCATAATTAAAATTGTACTGATTTAATATTTACAGATTTTATCTAGTTGATTATATGAGATTAGATAAGTAAATGAGGTGCACCCTGTCGCAGAACCGGCAATTTGCACAAGATTCGCACAAAGCCCATGTTATATAAGTGCTTCTTGAGCTTACAATGGCCTGTGTAGAATGCGACAAGTAGCCTGAGTTTTTCCCTTGGGAGGTATATTTCATATTTAAACCTTTTGAGGTTGTAACCACTAGTTAGCAACTTGGCATAGCGCATAACTAGGAGTTGTTGCCAACACTTATCCCTACCCACTACTTCATGCTTGTGGAGCAGCTCCTTTATGTTGTGGAGACCAACCGCAATGAAAGGTTCCGGTGCTACCATGTTGGTGGATTCTGCAAAGCGGACAAGCTCATCAGCCAGTTCATTCACGGCTATACCTTTGTGACCTGACACCCAAATAAGGTGCACTTGGTTACAATCTGATAGACTGTTCAGTCTATACACTCCTGCAAAATATTAGATAAGTTAGTAATTGTCAAAGTCGCCAAAAATGGCTCATCCTGTATTATATTTGAATTTAATAAATTAATATGTTATTTTTTATTATTATATTTATTATCTATATTTTACATAAACATATTTTTCTCCTCTTTATTTATTTTTTTCAAACTAATAACTTTTTAATTCGTAAAATTTATTTGCAAGTTGCTAAGATTATTTTGGCACTGAAACATAAGTATCTCATGATTTATAAAAACACATAAATAAGCATCCGCTACTTTGTCAAAATCTTTCGCTCATTAGTGATGATAGAGGTCTGCCATTCTGATGAACGTGTCTTGGCGAGAGCACCTCATGCCTTCTTCCTCTTCCTCTTCCCCATCATTTTTATTTTATTGCTTTTTTGCCATTTAAATTATATTTTATTGCCAAGCAAATACAAATATCTGTCTGTACATATGTAAGTGCATGCTAATTTGGCGCATGTGGCATCTCTTTGATAGCAGGTGTTTAACGAAGCAATTAAAATAATTGATGAGTAGTGAAATATTTTTAATTGCAAAGCGAATTAAATGATATATGGTGTGTACTTTATAAAAAATAGAAAAAAACTTTAGAAACACATTTCGCTTTGTCACCTTTTGCTGCTGTAAAACGAATTTTAATGCGCACTCATGAGTTATGCACCTAAGTACATACATACATATGTGTGTGTGTGTGTAGAACAAACATTTCGGAATGCACTAATTGTTTAACAATATATTGTGCTTGTAAATATTAGCACATGTACATTTGAGACTTTTCTTTTTTTTTACAATCTAGTTAAGAAACTTCATTTCATACTTAGTTGTTTTAGTACTGAAATATTTAAATATTTATACTTGTCGTCGTACATAGATATACAGGGTGCGCCATATGTTCTGTCAGTATGTAAATGTTTAATAACTTTGACAATTACTAATTAATTTTTGTTTTAGAAAACTCAGTTGATCACTATTGTGACTGTCAATTGCTTTACCCGAAACAATAACTAATAAATGGGCTGATTCCATTTTAGACTTTCTGCTGCTGTTGTTGTAAAAATTACTTATTTGAGACGAGATAATCTAAATGAGGCCTTAAACAATAATCTATGCCGAATTTCGAGAAGATATCTTGTCAAACAAAATACATATTTTATATACGGGGCATTCCATACCAAATCGACCACTTTTGAACCCGACCCCTTTAGATTTTGCTGAAACTTATCCATCCTTTTCTACCCTTTGAAAAACATTTTTGAGATTTTTTTCAAAATTTTTGTCCAACTTCAAAAAAAGTTATGAATTTTTCAAAAAAAGGCTTTTTTATTTTCAAATAGTCTTAACTTCTGTAGAAATTAATTTTTGGGGACCTTTTTTTTTAATTTTTGTTTTTGAATGAACTTTTCGAAAAAATACACGAAAAAAATTTAACACGATCAATTATATAAAATAATCGGTTTTTTAAGTAAAATCGTCATTTTTTGGAAGTTCGCCATTTTTTGAAAGTTCGCCAAATTTTTTTTTTATGTTTTTCTCACAAAAAACTTCAATTAATTTGACAACTATCCCTGCTAATCCCGGTGTGGGCCGATTTTTTTTATTTATTTAAAAAAAATTGTCAAATTTTCAAATGTCGGTGTGGGCCGATTTTATTTTATATTTTTTTTATTTATTTAAAAAAAAATTGTCAAATTTTCAAAAATGAAAAAAATAAAAAAAAAAACATAAAAAAATCGGCCCACTCCGGGATTAGCAGGGATAGTTGTCAAATTAATTGAAGTTGTTTAAGCTGTAAGCTATAATCATCCAACCTTAACAATTTTATTTGGAGATCGTAACGTTGTCCTAGAGAATATTCTATGCCAAATTTCGTGAAGATACATTGTCAAATAAAAATGTGTTCCGTACAAATACTTCATTTGAACCGATCAGTTTGTATGGTAGCTATATGCTATAGTGGTCCGATATCGGCGTTTCCGACAAATGAGAAGCTTTTTGTTGAGAAAATGTTGTATGTAAAATTTCAGATCAATATCTTTAAAGCTAAGGAACGAAAAAAGTTCATATCGATGAAGGAAAGATCCTTATGGCTACTGCTTGCAAAAACATTGCCAATGTTTATCCTTAGAAACTCGAAATGGTCGCAAATAAATGAAAAGTACAGAAAAAAACGTATTTTGATTGATACTTGATTAATCTTGTACTCAAAAAAAAGTCCAAATAAGTTAAAAAGCGCTAAATTAAATAGAAATAAAAGACGGTTAGGTTTTTTAAAGTTAGGCAATGCTTTAATATCGACAAAGATGGCAAACCCTGTATGAAAATTAATTACCAAATTGAAGCTCCAAAAATTTAAAGAGTACTTGTTTTCTTGTTCTATACTTAGTTTTTATAAACATTCACATATAAAGAGTGGTCCATTTCGAGGTTCTCTACTTTTTGAAGAAAAAAACACAGAAACTTAAAATTTAATGGGGAATGTTTATTGTTATTCGAAAGAACATTCTTTGGCATTTATATTTTGAAGATTATTGCTTTGAGATATTAGCCGCGGCTACGTCTCAGATGATCCGCTGAGTCCAATTTACGATGACTCGTTCGAGCATTTCGACTGGTAACTGACGAATGATACACGTGATGTTTTGCTCCAAGCCCTGAATCGAAGACGGATTGTCCGCATAGACTTTCGACTTTACATATCCCCACAGAAAAAATTGTAACGGTGTGATATCACGCATCTTGGTGGTCAATCGACCGGCCAAAAATGTCAAATTATCTGCTCACCGAAGTGTTCATGAGTTTTGATGAAATATGAACCGATGATTCCGCCGACCTAGAAACCACATCGAACAAGTGTTTTTTGAATGTTTTTTTGATGAATTGGCAGCTGTTGAATTTTTTCATGTTGCTCTTCGTCGGAAATGAGCCTCATCGCTGAACAAAATTTAGCTTGGAAACGTCGGATTTTCTTCATGCAAATTTTAAAATTACAATACAGAAGTCTGAATTTCAGACATGACAGATGACGTGTAAAAGTAACGGAATTCACAATAATATGCTAGCTCAACAACTCTTTTTATACTCTCGCAACAATGTTGCTAAGGAGAGTATTATAGTTTTGTTCACATAACGGTTGTTTGTAAGTCCTGAAACTAAAAGAGTCAGATATAGGGTTATATATACCAAAGTGATCAGGGTGTCGAGTAGAGTCGAAATCCGGTTGTCTGTCTGTCCGTCCGTCCGTCTGTCCGTCCGTCTGTCCGTCCGTCTGTCCGTCTGTCCGTCCGTCCGTCCGTGCAAGCTGTAACTTGAGTAAAAATTGAGATATCATGATGAAACTTGGTACACGTATTCCTTGGCTCCATAAGAAGGTTAAGTTCGAAGATGGGCAAAATCGGCCAACTGCCACGCCCACAAAATGGCGGAAACCGAAAACCTATAAAGTGTCATAACTAAGCCATAAATAAAGATATTAAAGTGAAATTTGGCACAAAGGATCGCATTAGGGAGGGGCATATTTGGACGCAATTTTTTTGGAAAAGTGGGTGTGGCCCCGCCCCCTACTAAGTTTTTTGTACATATCTCGGAAACTACTATAGCTATATCAACCAAACTCTACAGAGTCGTTTTCTTCAGGCATTTCCATATACAGTTCAAATATATATAAATGGAAGAAATCGGATAATAACCACGCCCACCTCCCACAAAGGTTATGTTGAAAATCACTAAAAGTGCGTTAATGGACTAACAAAAAACGTCAGAAACACTAAATTTTACGGAAGAAATTGCAGAAGGAAGCTGCACCCAGGCTTTTTTAAAAATTGAAAATGGGCGTGGCCTCGCCCACTTATGGACCAAAAACCATATCCCAGGAACTACTAGACCGATTTCAATGAAATTCGGTATATAATATTTTCTTAACACCCTGATGACATGTACAAAATATGGGTGAAATCGGTTAACACCCACGCCTTCTTCCAATATAACGCTATTTTGAATTCCATCTGATGCCTTCTCTTTATAATGTATAGTACATTAGGAGCCAATGATGATAGCGGAATCGCATAGAAATCTCGATTATCACTTTACCATGCGAGAGTATAAAATGTTCGTTTTGTTTTATTATAGTTACAGAAAAAATATGTAGATAAGTTCAATCAAACTATAAATTTGTGAGTTCGCCGAAAAGAATATATTTTTTATTAGTACTGCTAATACTGGCTATAAATGTTCCTATCTTATCTATTGTTTGCATTTATAAATGCATTTTTATGGTATAAATATGTCGTAAATAACAGATATTTTGCAAAAGAGTTGCCACCTGTACATCGCATAGCAAACGTACGTTTTGTGTGCAACTTTACGGAATGCATTTCAAGAACACTTTAATTTTTACATAATTTTGAATAGAATTTTGAAAACTATATATTTCAAATATTTCATAGTAGCGTTGCCACATATCGGAAAATGCAAAACCGAGTAGAATCTCGCTCTAATTGCGTGCTATAAAATACTATGAGTTTAAGATTTTTTTTTTAACTTAATGCTCTTTAATAAAAAAAATTTGGGCATAAAGTTGCCACTTAAAAATGTAAAAATTTCGACATAATTATAGTAGAATAATTGTTATTCATATTTTTCTAACAATTCTATGTTTTTATTGCTTTCGTTTATTTTCTTTTTGCTTTTATTCGCTGTTCACTTATGTATTATTTTGTTGCCTTTCAGGTGGATGATGTAAACACAAGGAATAATTTTCTGCAAGGCAACTTTTTCAACCGCAAAAGGTATGTACTGCACACTTTTTTTTATAAATACGACATATCAATACTTGAATCAAAAATCACCCCAAAAAACATTTCTACCTTCTCTTACACATAACTACTGTTGCCAGAGATTTTTTTTGGTAATCCAAAGCTGCGGCTCTAATCAAATGTTGGTTGCTGTGGTTATAATTTTTAATTTTTTACTTCTTTTTAAGCGATGGTGTGGGAAATAGATACAGAAGTAATTAAGTAGGGCTCAGTAAAGGCTAAAAGTTTATACATTAAAATATCCCAAAAATATAAAAAAGATTTAGAATTATATTTCATAGATTTTTCATAACACTTTATTAAATGATAGAATTATTTTATATTGCAAAATATATATTTATAAAATAGTTTTTATGTTCACTTTATATATTTTTTATAACTTTATATATGGTTTTTGGCATTTTGGGAAAACTTTTAGTTGGTTTACATTTATAGTAATTTCTTTAAATAGTCTTTATAAGAGCTAAAACGGTTATGTCAGTCTACAGCCTTGAAACAGCAGCCTATTTTGACATTTTTTTTCTACGCTTAAGGAGAAAGCAACCGAATTTCTATCTCTCCGGTATATCTAGTCATATGCGAGTTTATCAAAAAAGTTTTATTTTGATCCAAAGTGAAGTCTACACTTCCGATTCGCCTCTTTCCAAAGGGCGATGGTCTCGTTCGTAGCTCTCTTAGAACAATGCGTTTAAAATTTTACATGCTGGGCTGAGTAAGCCAAACTCTTCCACGCTGGTGGATTGCACAGAGAAATATATTTTTTTATTACTCTATCAATTGAATACAATTTTTGGAAGCCTAAAATGTTCTCAAGCAATTTTTTTTTTAATCTAGGCAGCTCTTAGCCACTTAAGTATGTATCAAGCTGCTTTTGACTTGAATTTTTCAACATCAAAATTATACGCCATTGACAGGAAAAGGTGGTAATCACTTGGTTCGAAGTCCGGACGATAAAGTGAATGGCTAAAATTCTCTTAACCAAACAGCCGAAGCTTCTAGTGAGGCACTTTGGATGTGTGGGGCTTGCCGTTGTGCTGATGGAACACAATTCCTCTCCTATTGGCCAAAAGCTGGCCGCTTCTGGGCGAACGCTTCCTTTAGCGGTCGAATTGTTGTTAGAACAGGCCTGAACGCCTGTACAGGTTTGGACGTAGGGGAGCAGCTCATAACAGATTATTCCCTGCTAATCTCATCAAACACACAGCATAGCATTCTCAACCGTCAATCCGGGCTTGGTCACCGTTTGCGTCGGTTCATTGAGTTTGGCCGTTTTTGTCACCAGTAACCATCGGTTCGGAAATTAATCGATATCTTGCGATCCACTAGCGACTCCATGAATTTCCATGAGATTTTTTGCGTTATCTTATGTGGTACCCTTTTACATGCAGCCGGTTTTAAATAGTTATTTTGTGGAATGTTTAGTTGCTGGGCGGATAAAAACAGTTTTGGATGGTCGGGCGATGAATCGATAGAAATTTATCGATATTTTCCATTTTCTGGAACATCAGAGCGCGGAACGAAATCGACGAAACCAAAACTATACGTGGGTGACTGTTACAGTTTCAGCACCATCAACGCTATTGGGGTTTTTTCTCTTTGTATGTATCCATCTTTGACACGTACTCAAATATCATCGGAGTTCAGCAATCACAAAACTGTCTGTCTGTTTTTTAGGACCTAATCTTCTCTCTAATGATATACAGCGTGAAATACTGAAAGCTAAAGCTATCGATTGGAAAAATGATGGATTTTTACTTTTTTTTTTAAATATAACAAAAACAGTTTGGGATATCAATGAAATTCTTTATTTCTGGGAAAGTACATTCGATGCCATTCATTCCAGTCGCTGAACCCAATTTTTGACGGTTTTCAAGCATAAATCGGCCGATACTGCTGCAATTTCACGTTCAATATTCGTACGAAGTTCATCAATCGTCGCTGGCTTGTTGGCATAGACCATAGATTTGAAATGAAATAGTCTAACGGGGTCGAAACGCACGACCGAGGTGGCCAATTGACCGGTCCATTTCGTGAGATAACACGTTCAGCAAACTTGGTTTTCAATAAATTGATTGTGATCTTCGCTGTGTGCTTTGTGGCGCCTTTGAGGCCACTTACTTCGAATTTCGGTAGTAAATTTGAATAATTTCGACTCGTTGTTGGATCGTATATCTTTCCATGATGAAATGAAAAAGCTCTCTGAAGAGAAATGTCAAAAGAGCGGAAAAAATATGGCGTCGTTTGTGGTCCCTATCGGTCTAGTTTTATAGAGGCCTATTGAAAAACCCTATATATAGAAAAGTGACACCATGCAAAATTAAAATTCTGGCCGCGTATTAAACATTTTAATATTGTACGAGTAAAAACGAATTTATAATTATTCGTTTTCGTTATGAAAAATATTTGTTTACATTTCCTTGATAAGGCTTCGATGCATTAGTGGTACTGATTGATCATTCATAATATGACTTGTAAAAAATATTATTTATTTGCGCATATACCATACATATGTACTATATATTCATATATGTATGTTTATTTATATATTTAGATATATGAATGTGTATATGTGTATGTATGTTTCTATTGTCATAAGAGTTTAGCGCCAATTTATGATACAGTCATAATAGCATTTGTATGTACAAGTATACATAGCAATACATATAGTACATATGTATAATATATATCTACACATATTTTATTACTCAGATAGTGTTAAAGTAGCAGTCTCGTGCGTATGCAAGCAGCTTTATTCCCTTTTTGGTTGTTGTTGTTGTTTTTTATATATTTTTTTCTTATTGTTCCAGCTCCTTAGCTGGTGTTGATGGCATTTTTGCCTCTTTTGTCACTTTACATACGCGCTTTATTGTTAATTCCGCCAGCCTTCCCCCTCATACCACTTGGGTGGTCGGTGGGTTGGTTGGTTGGTCTGCATATACTCGTATGTAATGATTGCCAACGAATTTATGAATGAACATAGACACGCTGAAGTATTGTTCTATTTCGCTGTGGTTGAGCGCACTGAAGAACACCAAAAGTGTTTTTTTTTCCACTCATTTGTCTTGCCGACTGACGGAGTTGTTAGCAGCAGACAGACAGAAAGTAAAGTAAGCTGGCTGGTGTTTGCTTTGTTTGTCGTCAAGGGAATGAAGTGGCGACTGAAGTAGCTGCCTGCTCCCTGCTGCTTGTCTTCGGAGCAAGTGCAATGCATTGCTTTGCATTCATAGGCGCATTCCCATGCAATCGCTGGCGAGCTTCTGCGCAGACTCGCATACCACTGTACTTAGCTCTCTATATATACATACTATATGTGTCTGTATGTACCTGCATGTGTGCAAAATGCATTTTCAGCTCAAGTCAAAGTCAAAGCGAGACACAGGTGAAACGCTTTCAATTATGTGCCACGCTATATTGATTGCAGTGAATGACTTTAGCTTGAGACAGCAGGCTTTTTAATAACCGCCGCAGTCTTTTCTTTGTCCAAGCTTTGTTTTATATATACATATATATAGTTTTTTATTTTTATACCCTGAACAGGGTATGTTAAGTTTGCCAGGAAATTTTTAACATCCAGAAGGAAACGCCGGAGATTATAAAGTATATACCTATATAAAAGATCACCGTAACGAGCTAAATCGATTTAGCCAAGTCGCGTCTGAAATTTTGTGCACGTCCTTTTCTGTTCAAGAAGCTACTCATACGTCTGAACCGCCGATATTGAACCATTATACGATATAGCTGTCATACAAATCGACCGCTTAAAAACTAAATCTTGTATGGAAAACTTTTTAAGTTGACAAGATATCTTCACAAAATTTGGCATAGATTATTATCCAAAGCAATTCTGCAATCTCCGAACAAATTGTTCAAATCGGTCCACTGCAACATATAGCTGCCATACAAACTGATCTATCCAAATTAAGGCTTTATATGAACAACTTTTATATTTGAATAGATATCTTCACGAAATTTGTCATAGATTATTATCCAATGCAATGCCGCAATCTCCGAACAAATTGTTCAAATCGGTCCACTATAACATATAGCTGTCATACAAAGTGATCTATCAAAATCAAGTCTTTATACGAACAACTTTTATATTTGAATAGATATCTTTACGAAAATTGTCATAGATTATTATCCAAAGTAATGCCGCAATCTCCGAACAAATTGTTCAAATCGGTCCACTATAACATATAGCTGTCATACAAAGTGATCTATCAAAATCAAGTCTTTATATGAACAACTTTTATATTTGAATAGATATCTTCACGAAATTTGTCATAGATTATTATCCAAAGTAATGCCGCAATCTCCGAACAAATTGTTCAAATCGGTCCACTATAACATATAGCTGTCATACAAAGTGATCTATCAAAATCAAGTCTTTATATGAACAACTTTTATATTTGAATAGATATCTTCACGAAATTTGTCATAGATTCTTTTTTAAGGCAATGCTACAATCTCCGACCAAATTGTTCAGATCGCCCCACTATAACATATATCTACCATACAAACTGATCTATCAAAGTCAAGTTCTTAAAGAAAAACTTTTTTTTTAGATGAGATATCTTCCCGAAATTTGGCATAGATTATTATCCAATGCAGTGCTACAATCTCCGAACAAGCTGTTCAGATCGGCTCACTATAACATATAGCTGCCATACAAACTGATCTATCAAAATTAAGGCTTTATATGAACAACTTTTATATTTGACAAGATATCTTCACGAAATTTGTCATAGATTATTATCCAAAGCAATGCTGCAATCTCCGAACAAATTGTTCAAATCGGTCCACTGCAACATATAGCTGCCATACAAAATCAAATTCTTGTATGGAAAATTTTTGCTTTTGGAGGGGTATAGCTTCCTTCCGTGTAGCCAAAGCTAGCATTTTTCCTGTTTTTTGTCTTTGTTTACCTTTTCACCCTTTTTAACGGTACTGTGCGCGCGCGCTACACTTTACACACTCAAGTGCCTATCCATTCTTGCTGCACTCGGGCAGGCAAGTCGTGCGCTTGAATTGCAATTGCAACGCTGTTGCCATTAAGTGGATCTCACAACTGCATTTGCATACAAATTTATGTCTGTGCATGCAACGAGGCATAAGATATAGACACTACACACATTTATACACATATATACTCCTAAAGTAGTATATACAATTAAGCATCTCAGCATTGCTTGCCGACGACTTGTCACTTTGCACCGAAAAACTAACAACAATCTACATTGTTAATGACTTTGACTGTCGCGCTGCTGTTATCAAGTGTCTCTGCGCTGGCAGCAGCGTCTATGTGTCTACTTAATTTAGCTTTAGTCGTGTCTAGGCTGTAGTCTGCCTACCCTTTGTTGCCATCCCCCGCCGTTGCACAATGTTTGCGCTTGCTTGCCCTCTTGCCGTACCGCCTTTCCCACTATTACTTTAGTAGTTACTACTTATTTGCTCGCTGCAAACCACTTTGTTGTTGTATTTTTTCTCGTTTTTTGTTTGTATTGGTTTTGTTAGTGCATTACTCCCAACTCTTTCGTCGTCGGCGTGTGGAACAAAACGTCTGCTTTCTTGCACCTTTTCATTTTAAAAATTAAAAAGCGTCTGGGTATGACTTGTTTTATGCCTACGTTCGAACCCCTGAGTCTCGTTGACGCGTGTCTCCTTTGCACATACTTCGCTCGCCAATACCGCTATTGAATGCTTCTACATTTGTGTTGTTGTTGGGAAAACTTCACTTATGTATATGCGCTGCTGTAGACCTATTCTGTCTTCGTATTTGCATTATTTAGCCCCTTACCGCCCCTGCGCCTAAACGTATGCTTACTTTTGTTCTTTTGTTCATGCTTTTTCATATTTATGTGTTTATTCTGCACATTTTTGTATTTCATTATACTTATTTTGTATTTCTTTACACATTTTGTATTTTTTTCCTTTTAGTTTTATTTTTTTGTTCTTTTATTTATATAGTTTTTGCTGTTTTTTTTTCAGTTTTATGTAGTTTTTGCTTAATTTCTTCCCTTTTTAACCTTCTTTATGTTGCAGTTTTGTTTGTGGCGCTCTGTGTCTGCTGCATTTCTATACATTGCAACCGTGCAGTTCGACATGTGCTCAAATTACTTCTAGCCACATACAAATATATCCGCATACATGGTTGTAAAGTCACTAAATTGCACTAGCTCGTGTTTTGCTCACATAATTTACACACACACATGCGCTTGTCAGTTGCTTACGCTCCTTCGTTGGTGTTGCAGTCTTTGTAAAAGGAAACATATGCGGAAGAAGTGCTCATAGCGGGTTCGAGAGGTTATTGATTCCTGCATAAATTACATATATACACATATATATTAATGCATTTTCATATATAGGGTGTGTGGGTTAGTTTTTGAAATTTTGTGAAGAGTTTCAGCGGCTTCGAAATTCGTAACTTGATATCTCATTTATTTAATTATTCATCAATATTTATTTTGTCGCCTTCAAAGTAAGCCCCACCAGATGTAATACACTTATGCCAAATATTTATCCCAGTCCTCGAAACACTTTCCATAAGCACTTTTTGGGTTGGCCTTCAGCTCTTTCAGCGAAATTTGCTTTATCTCTTCGATAGGTTGTAGTTTGGGGAACAAGAAAAATCACATAGAGTCAAATCTGGTGAATACGGTGGTTGATCGATGATATGCATTGCGTTTTTGGCTTTAAATTCGGTCACAATAGTGGCTCGATGCGAAGGTGCCTTATCTTCGTGTTAATCCCGTGAATTCTTTCATAATTCCGGCTGTTTTCGACAGATGTTCTCACGCAATCGCCTCAATACGGCCAAATATAACTACTTATTGACCGACTGTCCCTTAATAATATAATGACCATCACCTTGATTTTCGAGTGGTTTTGACGTTGTTTTTTGGTATCGGCCAATCCGATGATTGTTGACTTGTTTGCATGTCAAACTCATAAACCCATGTCTCTTCGGCAGTTATAATGTTCTCCATGAATGCGGAATCGTAATTCGCACGATCAAGCATGTCCAAAGAGATCTGTTTACGGTACTCTTTTTGAAAAAAATCAGCTTTATCGGGACGTGTCGATCAAGAACGCATTTCATACCCAAAATATCCATCAAAATAATACGAACAGACTCGCAAGAGATGTCTTGCCATCTCTCTAATACTTGCATGACGATTTTTAAGCACCATACTGTTCACTTTGTCAATATTTTTATCAGTTGAAGAGGTCCCACGTCGTACAGAAAGTGGCATCTCTTCAACGATCTCTCCACCGTCTTTAAATGCTTTGTACCACTCTCAGTCTTGTGTTTTTGATAAAACTAAATCACCGTAAGCCTTTTTCAACATTCGCAGCGATTCCACTCACAAAATTAGGTTAGATATAAAAATTTTGCGACAAATTCTTTGTTCGATATTTTTATCCATTGTAAACATCGCAACGCACTACTAGGGTGTACCGACTGCTGTAAACAAACTGGTTGACAGGTTTTATTATGTCAAAAAGGACGAAGGCGTTAGATTCGTTTAAATCCCTCAAAAAAGTTTAACATTGACAACTTATTCTGAGAATAAAGAAAAACTAGTTTTTTTTTTCTTTCAGGATTTATGAAACATATACCATCTGATCAAATTTGACCGAGACTAACAAAACAAAAATAACATTTTTACTTATTATATTAGGTTGACAATTATTTCCCTTCCGCTTTTTTTGCTCTTTATTCAATGCTTTATAAAAAGTGTTACACTGATCGGGTTTAGTTCAAATATGCGCCGTTTCGTTCGATAATAGTTTGTTTCCATCTAGACGGCAACTTCAAATAACTCCAAAGAACTCCAACAGCCTCTTTTCACAAGCCTCTTTTGAGTTCAACTTTACACCAACAAGGGCTTCTGAAGAGTCATCAACGAAGTGTGTGGTCTGGCGTTTTCCTGGTGGAACACTAAACCCTTCCTGTTGCGAATTTCTAGACGCTTCTGGTCGATCGCCTGCTTCAAGCGGTCCAGTTGTTCGCAGTAGATGGTAGAATTAAGCGTCTGGCCATAAGGGAGCAGCTCATAGTGGATGATTCCCTTCCAATCCCACCAAACACACAGCAAAACCTTCCCGGCCGTCAATCTCAGCTTGGCCACTGTTTGGGACGATTCACCGGCCTTTGACCACGACAGTTTTCGCTTGATATTGTCGTATGTGATCCATTTTTCGTCGCCAATCATCATCTGCTTCAAAAATGGGTCGAGTTCGTTCCGTTTCAGCAGCATATCGAAGGCGTTGATTCGGTGCAGAAGGTTTTTTTTCGTCAAACCATGCGGCACTCAAACATCAAGCTTTTTTGTATATCCAGCCTTCTGCAGATGGTTTAAAATGGTTTGGTGACTAACTCCCATCTTCTGGGCGATGTCACGAGATGCCACATGTCGGTCTAACTCCATGTTTTCCATGATTTGATCGGTACCAAAATTCACATTAATATAAAAAATGTTGTACTTATCTAGGGAGAAAATGCTTACTGGACCAATCCGCCTAAAAAAGAGAAATTCTAAATCGATTTTTGGAAAATCCTAGGCTTATTTAACCCCTTAAGAGTGACGTATTTTGTAAATAAGCTAATATTCACATCTACCCTAACCTTACCGAATTAAATTCCTCACCAAAGTAGGTTGTGTTGATCAGCGCTTGCTAAACTCATGGGAGGTCCATAGATTCAAGACTAGAGTGCAAGAGAACAGCGAAGTACTGACTCATTGTTTCAAATTTCATTTACAATCAATTTTCAAAGTTATAAAATCAATCAAATGTGGCACCCTTTAAGTAAATTCAAGATGCAATATGCCACATCTCTACAGTATGTATATAAAGTAATGTAGTAAGTAATGGCTGGAACCCGTGTATTTATCTGCAGTTTTATACTTTATATGCCGAAGTCTTTTTTAAGTTTGCCTGCATCTAAAAGCATGCAATTAAAATTTCATATAGACGCAGACAGCTTGACTGCAGACGAGCGTTCCTGTTCAATGGCTAAATGCATGAAAAGAGTGCTGCTTCCACAGACAACAAACATACAACACATACACATACATCCAAATGCATAGAAGTGTGAATGAAACATCAACTCAATAGCTTCAAGTCAGTGAGTATTTACATACCCTATGCTGGTATGCACACATACCTACACACCTACAGGTATGCTATGTTCACTTGTGAGCGCAGTGAAGTGCTATTCGAACGCCTAAAAGCATGCTTTCAATACTCAGGTTGCGCACGCTAAATTGAATAAAAACTTTTATAAAATGTAGCTTGATAATTTTATGCCAACTTTTGTGGCGGCTTTCGAAAAATATGAATGTTGTATTTTCTTGTAAATCTCCTCCCTTGCTTTCTTTCATTCCAATTGTTAGAAAAATATTAAAATTTAATAAAAATACTTGTTAAATTTAATTTGCTCGCTTTATAAAATTTATCAAAATTCAAAAATCCTTTTTTCCACACTTTATTTTGATTTCAAAATTCCGCCCGATTCTTCTTCTCTTCATCGCCCAGCCCTTATTTGTTTTTAATCAATTTACGAAGAGTCTCTCTACTTTCCAGATCTAACCCCAGCTACCCAAAATTAATGCAATTTATTTAAGCTTTCGCGTAAAATTTTCTTGTATTTTACTTCTACCGCCTTCACGGCGTGAAATAAGCAAATTGTTGGCGGCGAAAATGTAAAAGGAGCAAAGCGTTTAGATTGAATTATCATTTTTTTTTCAAGACGCTATCATTTAACTACTTGTGGGGGGTGGAAGGGACGGCAATCTAAACATTAATTGACTGGAAAATTGAAAATCTGTCGGCGTTGATTAATTTAAATATCGTTTAGATGAATGTAGCGTTGGGCTTTAAAATTCAAAATAAAGTTTTATACGAAATATTTCCCTTTATAAAAATATGAACCTTTTTTAAAATATTTTGTTTCTGAAATAAGAGAGATGCAAGTGGATGAGTAGCTAGGAAAACCTTTCCTTTGTGAATCCTTTTTGCTAATTTTAAATTAAATCGCGGAAATATGTAGTGAAAATAACGATTATTGAGAAAATGGTTTCTTCCCAAAAAATTTACGCTTCAGAGTGTCTTCAAAATCGAAATATTGTCAAAATTTGAATACCTCGAACATGGCTTGATAAATCTGTCTAAGACAGTCGTGTGAGAATTTCAATCGAAGAAAGTTTTCGCACTGACTCTGAAAACTTTTGGCAGCCGCTTACATTGAGTTACCATATTCTTATTTTCGGCTGGAATTTAGCCTTTTTTAAGGGGAAAAATCAAAACTTCAATCCGCTAAATCTAGCCTACTCCCAACTTCAGACTCTCACACGGGACCACCTGATTAAGTATTACTTCGTAAGGAGTGATAGGACATTTAAGTCTCCCCTATGGCACAGACTGACGAACGCCTAATCTGCTCTATATGTCTCAGTTTTGTCATGATTGAGGCTACCGCTTTGCTGACCACTTTCCAGTTCTCGTTGGACTAGCACATGCGACACATAAAACTACCGCCGAGTGTTAAGTTTTTCCCTTGTACTTTAAAAAACGAAGGCAATAAAAAAATACATGCTCAGATTCTTCAAAGCACTCTGAACACGTCGGACAATTCGATAATGCGTGCTGGAATCTGTACAGGTAGCTTCTAAAGCATCTATGTTCACTTAGTTCGGTATCACTCTGTGTGTGCACCGTCCTTTCAGTGAGGTTTGCCATCGCTGCTGCCGTATTTTTAAGGTTTTGACTCGCTCTTCTCTTTTGGCTCCTGTAGACGGCTCTGATAACTTTCATATCCGTTCGTATTCGTCTCCCTGGATGTTAATGAGGGATTATAGTTTTATTCGCTTTACCTGCAGTGTAGTGCAGTCGAAATAGGGTACCTCTTGGTGCCGTCATCACTATCGAATAATAGTCGCCTGTTTTCAAAATATGTAGTTGATAATAATTTTCATAAGATATTGAGGAGCACGAATGACAAACCCCGAATATTTAAAAAAAAAAACAATGAGTATTGCCTTGATTTTTGGCGTAATTTTTTCGATTTCAGCTAATGTTTGCATGTCAAACTCATATACTCACGTCTCATCGGCAGTTATAATGCCCTCCGTGAGTATGAGATCGCAATTCGTACAATCAAGCATGTCCGTCCAAATCGACGGACGGGACGAGTCGAACAGAACGCGTTTCATACTTAAAATATCCACCAACCCAACGGACTCGCGAGATGTGTCGAGCTCTCTTCCCATTTCTTTAACATTTGTCTGAAGATCCTCAAGCTCCATATCCGTCACTTTTTGTTTAATGCTTTCATCAGTTGAAGAGGTCGAAGGTCGACCGTCTTCAAAATAGATTTTGAAAAGTGAATATAACCCCATTAAGATGCAATTCTTATCTACCTTATCGTTGAAACAAATTTGAAATCATTCTAAATGTAGGCAACGCTCTATTAACTGTAGTTCTTGTTAAAATATTCCTGTCTGAATTTGGGTGGTACATATCGCTCATTTGCTGCAAGACCGGCATAAATCAAAAAACGTGATTTTTGAGTTAATGATGCAGAATTGTTCGTTATATCATATTTCATGTTGAGTGAAAAATTCATATGAATACCTCTTATATGCTCCGCTTGAGAAGAGAATATGATTCCTGTTTTCCGTGTAAGGTTGGAGTCAGTTGAAAACTTTTAACGCGTTTTCTGGCAAATCGATTTTTTTGACTTATGCCGGTCTTGTAGCAAATGAGCGATATGTACATATGTATATTAGATGTATTTTATTTAAACTTACGGTGTCTATTAACATTATAATTGATAATAATAATTTATAAACAATTAAAGAATATTTCGTAATTTCAGATATACGAGAAATTTTTATATAAAATTATCTTGTTTTTTCAAAGTTGAATTTATTTAAGATTATTTAAAAAAAATTAAAAATATTTTGTAATTACAGATATAGGAAGTTTTTTTATATAAAATCTTTTTTTTCAAAGTTAAATTTATTTAAGATTATTATTATTTTACGTTTCAAAAATTTGAGTATTCAAAAAAAGTACGCAATGATCTAGATCATTAGCCACAGCTGCCAACATTTGATGCAAAAAAGCCGTCAACACAAGTGAAACATTTTTTAAGAACCCTCCTTCCGCTCAACGTTGCAAGTGCAAAACAAAAAAGTAATATTAAAAAAAAAATATTTTGGATATTTTCATATTTTTTAAATAATTATACGTAATTTTAAGAAAAAAAACCTTTTAGAATTGAGCTTTGCAATTTATTAATGGAATGCATCGACCTCGTTGCAATCAATATTTAAAGTTTGGGCGTTACTAATCTGTTATTCTGGGCTGTTTCCTACATACATATATATTTTTTGTAAAAGTCACACGTGCTATACGTTTAACGTTTACGAAACACGCAATAATTCCTACTTATTGACAATGTTGTGTAGTTAAACAAAAAAATTACACTTTTCGTGTAGAAACAATACGAAATAAACAGAGTTTCGCGGTGGAAGAAACAAATATTGTGCAAATAACAGTGTTTATAGTAAAATATTACGGTATTAATAAACATTTGTAAGCTGAAAATAACAACTAGTGCGCTTGAACGCTAAAGCTGCACAAAAATCTGCAGCAACATGTTGCGCAACAAATTGCGGCAACATTTCGCACCAAATCGGTACCCAATAAATGAACTTCGTGCTACTAACTGTAAATGTCAAAAAACAACATAATTCGCTTTTGCCCAATATACACAGTTCATAACAACACAACAAATGTGCCACTGCAAGGATATATTGGACTTCGTGTAGGGATTAAAGTGCCTCTGCTGCTGCTCCGCCACAGCTTGCTCAACTTGCGCAATCCGTTAGCCACACCAAGGAGCTTCACACAACATTCTATTTAGTCTATGAATATTTTATGCGCGGCATTTCTATTTGTATGTATTTGTTAATTGTCCATTTGTAAATACATGTTAACATGCCAATAGTTTTGTGTGTGTATGTGTTGCTCTTGTTGTACTCTTGTAGTCAATTCGCCAGCAACAAATCACAACAGAGCCAATATTTGATGAAATATTAAATGTAAGTGTTGGGTGGACAATAAATTAGTCGCCAAGCACACTCATGAATGCCAATAACAGTCAATCAATTTGTAATACAACAATAACTACAACCAATTTGTTAGTATATGCATACTAGGGTGTTCGTTGTTGCTCAAGTTGATATTTTTGTATTATTGGCACCCTGAAGTTCGGAGCTTTTGCACTCAAAAAGTAGCGTACAACGTAAAGAAGCACTTTATTTTCAATTTAAAGCGTGCCTTAGTGATTTTACATTTCCTCATGTATTTAATATGGTTTTCTTTTGTAGATTTTGCATTAAACAAGTAGCTCCAGAAATTTAAAAATATGATATTCTGATACAAAATTTTTCGCGCTACAAAAAAGGTCTTAATATTTTTTTCCATAAAACCACTCCTTTCAAAGTTATACGCAGCTGAAGTTATGTATCAAATGTACTGAGCATTCATACAATTGCCTTTAAATTGTGAAATTATGTGTTGCTCATACGACATGGTGGACTAATGAATGAATGCACAGTCCGTTGATGTATAGCTTTAACTGCGCATAACTTTTAAAGCAATGTTTTAATGAAAAAAATTATTAAGACCTTTTTTGTAGAGCGGAAAATTTTGTTTTAAAATAGTGTGTTATCAAATTTGTAGGATAAATTTGCTTTGTGGATAAATTATTATAATTAATAAACTTAATGCAAAAGGTAAAAGTCTCATGAAAATGATTTAGGCGCGGTTTAAATTTAAAATTAAGAACTTGTTTACGTTATATGCTTCTTTTTAGCGCAAAAACTGAAACTTCAGTTGGTTTTTGCAAAAAAAAAAATCAATTTGGTAAACAACGGACACCCTAATACATACATACATGTCTACATATGTATAATATAAAATGTTATAAATGTTAAATGAAGGAACTGCGAACGCCCAGTGTAACACATATGTAATGCTTAATGCTTTGAAATTGTATAATATTAACAATAACAACAACAATATTACAAAAGCAGTCAGTAAAATATCAATATACATATACATAAGCGATATGAAAAAGATAGAGAGATAGCGAGAGCGAGCGTTAGGAATGTCAATTTCCTGTCAAATTATCATCTTGAAATGCATATTTTTTTTGTTATTGTAATGCCGTTGCTCAAACCCTTCGATTGAGTGGCAGCAACCACCTCCATCGTTGCATATTTGTAACGCTGGGCGGAAGCGGGTTAATATCGAAATGTATTATTGTATCATGTTTTTCGATTATAAACTTAATGCTTAAGTAGATTTGCTATATTTTATGTAGAATGCAATTCAAGTGAGTATACTAATAAGTGTGTGATTGAGAAATGCATTGAAATATTGAATGATGAAGATTATTTTCCAAAGTTTTCAATTATGTATGGTGATTATGAAGGGTGATCATTTCGAATCGAAACGGAATTGTCCGCATAGAATTTAGACGTTAAAGAGTCTAACGGTGTGATATCACACGATTTTGGAGGCCAATCGAGCGGCCCAAAATGTGAACTTATCTGCTCACCAAAGTGTTCTCTCCATAAATCCATCGATTGATGCGATGTGTGGGAAGTGGCGCCGACTTGCTGAAACTAAATGTGCCGAGATCACGAGCTTCAATTTCATGCGTCAAATAGGCGGTTATCATGGCCGCCATTGACGGTTACGTTCTCAGCGGCATTCGTTTTGAAGAAATAAGAACTGTTGATTCCACTGGCCCAAAAACCACACCAAACCGTTATTTTTTCTGAATAAAATGACGGTTCTTGAATCTCTTCAGGTTGCTCTTCATCTCAAATGCGGCAATTTCGCTTGTTAATGGCCCAACAAAATTTGGCTCATAAACGTCGAATTTTCTTTGAACTTTTGAACAAGAACCCATAGAGCGTAGCGATGACGCTTGGAAAGATCGAGACATAAAATGAGTCGGGACGTAAAATGCGCCAAGTTTTTCTATATTTCAAACTGAATTGCTGCGAATGTCGCCGAATATACTCTGCACTTCGTATTAGTAAAAAAAAAATCCATTAGTTTTGCATTAAATTGAAGGTTTTATTAGTGAAAGCGATCATATTTAGACGAAATTTTCACCGTTTTGTTCCATAACTTGTTGTAGTTTTGAATTCAATTTTAATATGCTACCCTTATATAAACCCTCGTATTTATTTGTACTGGAACTGGAACAGTCGGTTTTCACACTTCCTCTGAGGCGAAGTTTCCAGCAGCAAAATTTTTCGTCATAGACAAGTAAGGGTAGTAATTACTTGGGTTCAAGTCCCGGATTGTAAGTTAGATGCATAAGAAACTAGCAACCAAGCTCCGGTGGCTTTTGGCGTGTTACTATCGAGATATGTGTGGCTTGTCACTGTGCTGATGGAATACAATTCCTCTCTTATTGGCCAAAGTTCGCCGCGCCTCACTGACCGTTTCCTTCAGACTGTCCAATTTTTGGCAATACTTTTCCGAATTAAGAGTTTGGCCGTAAGGTTTCAGGACGTAGTAAATGATTTCCTGCCAATAACACCAAACACATAGTAAAACCTTTTTGAACGTTAATATTGACTGATTACCGTCTGCGTCGGCTGATCGTGATTCCACGAATGTTTTCGCTTGACATTAGCAGTAAATATCTGCTTCAGAAATTGGTCGATTTTGTTGTGATTCAGCAGCGATTCTCAGGTGGAAATTCCATCCGTCTGTAATTGTATCGGGAACTCGCCTTCATCCATCATAAATCTGCTATATATTTAATTGCTGTTTGCACTATTAAAGATTGATCGTTGAAGGTGTGATATCCAAGGTATGTCAGCCTTAATGCTCATATGAGGCATTCAAGACGCTGTTGTTTACTCTTCATTGAGAGCGTTTTTTACGGCGGGTCCCAAACCGAGCGCACAACCCTGGAGGGATGGTTCGCCTTCTCACTTTAGCTCGCCTTCAACGAATTTTCTTTGGCTTCCCAGAGGATACTTGGTCTAAGACTGGAAGCCGTGAGCTGTTTGAGCCATATGTAAAAGAATCTTTTCTGGCCACTCCCAAGTACATGGCGCTCCGAGTACTTTCCTCTCTTGCGTGAACTCCTACACATGGCTCCATCCTCAGATGTGTACGCCAATTAAGAAGAGGAAGGCATTGAAGAGAGAAATGTCGAGATTACACCACATAGTTTTTTTTCCACAACCGTTCTGTTTAAACCGAAAGGCGAATCCTGTGAGGGCGAAAGTGTTAGCAGGTGACCAGCGCTCGCAAAGGTCATGTGACGTCTTTTTCTTGTTAGCTCATCAGCTTTACAAATTCTCTGAGATTCGGCATCTACACTAGTCTTATCATGAAGTAACACATTGCCGTTTATAGTGTAGGTAGTTAGTCCTTAACTAACCTCAAGGGCATGTTCAGTATTAATCAAGGCTAGTATTGCCATTTCCATTTGGACTTGGAACTATAGAATTATTCTGTGCTTTCAAGGACGTATGTATTGGAAATAATAAATTCAATCTTTGATTATGTTAAAATATAATATTGATAATTTTTTTTCTACATTATAATTCATACATATATAATACTTATTAGACCCCTCCTTGAATTGCGTTTTTCTAGTAAGCTAGCCAGCCTATTTTTCATCAATATAAAAACGAAATAGTAATGAATTTCGAAAGTAGTTCACCTCACAAATTATCACCACTACCTCAACCAAAACACCACCACCACCACACCACATAACCAGTACCAGTACATACCAAGCATTTGTTGCAACTTTTACATTTTATCAACCAAATTCATTGCTACATCGTCTCACATCTCTATCCTCCGCAGTGGACTGCCCAACAAGCAACAGCTATCACCGAATCATCCCTGTCCGCCACATGATGGCAACAGTCCTACCTCGCCCGGAGGCGGCGGCGGCGGTGGCGGCGGCTCACCATATAACGGATCGCAAGCTGGCGGCAGCGGTGGCATTTCGCCAAATTCCAATGCGGGCATTTCACCTAACAAATACCGACGCAGCATATCATTCCCGACTAAGGGCGGCACCTCGCCCACACCCGGCTACTCGTTGGACATGAATGCCGCACAGTCACACATACCCACATTGTCGGTGGGCAATAGCGGTAGTCAGAGCGCTGGCGCTACCGGTGGTGGTGATGCGCCCTACCTAGGCGCCGGCTTCACACCCGACCGCCTGGTCGGCAATGGACTCGACATGCGTCCAATCGATCACTGTTTAAATGATATAATGCGCAATATGGGCGCTGTGGGTGCCGGCGGTGATAATAATGTGGCTGCCGCCGCTGTGCTGGCCGAACGCATGCGCAATCAGAAGTTAAGCGAACATCACCTGAGCGAGGCCGACGCTGTGGCCATTGCAAGCGGCAACGGTGCTGGCGCCTACTTGGATGGCAATATGAAATTGAATTCACCATCACGGGCGTCACCACACTCGCAAGGCTCCGAACATACGGCACGCTATTCACGTAAAGTTTTCGTTGGCGGTTTGCCGCCCGATATCGATGAGGATGAGATCACCACATCGTTTCGACGTTTCGGACCGCTGGTCGTCGATTGGCCACATAAGGCCGAGTCAAAATCGTATTTCCCGCCCAAGGGTTACGCATTTCTGCTCTTCCAGGATGAGAATAGTGTACAGCAGCTGATCGATTCGTGCATTACCGACGATGACAAGCTCTACCTGTGCGTTTCCTCGCCAACCATCAAAGACAAACCGGTACAGATACGACCTTGGCGCCTAGCCGATGCCGACTATGTGCTCGATGCCACCATGTCATTGGATCCGCGTAAAACCGTCTTTGTCGGCGGTGTACCGCGTCCCTTGAAGGCGTTCGAATTGGCCATGATCATGGATCGTCTGTATGGTGGTGTTTGCTATGCGGGCATCGACACAGATCCGGAGTTGAAATATCCGAAAGGTGCTGGGCGTGTTGCATTCGCCAATCAACAGAGTTATATTGCCGCCATATCGGCGCGTTTCGTGCAATTGCAACATGGCGATATCGATAAGCGTGTCGAGGTGAAACCGTACGTGCTGGACGATCAGATGTGTGACGAGTGCGAGGGTCAACGTTGCGGCGGCAAATTTGCACCGTTCTTCTGCGCCAATGTCACGTGTCTGCAATACTATTGCGAGAATTGCTGGGGTGTCATACATGCGCGCCCCGGCCGTGAATATCATAAACCTCTAGTCAAAGAAGGCGCCGATCGGCCGAGGGCGGTGCCATTCCGCTGGTGTTAACGGCGGCGCTAATAAGGCCAGCGAACAGCCGAGCGAAAGCTATCGACGGCTGATGGCGGATGCGCGTCGCTTCAAGACGCGCGGCAAATGGAATGGCAAGGAGGAGTGGCGCGGCGGTCGGAGTAAAACGTTCGACGTATATCAGCAGTTTGGTGAAGTGTGGAGTATATGAAGCAAAGCGTTTGAAAATTAAAGAAATTGCAGCAGCACGAAGACACACAAGGCTTGTTGTGAAGCTTTGATCGCAGAAAGAGAGCGAGAGAGAAAGAGCAAAGGAGTAAGCGAAAGCAAGCAGGATTTCAATGCACTGGAATGTAATATTTTCTATAAACCCAGCAACAAATTGCATGCATTAAAATTTCTTACTTAAAAAATACACACACGCATACATACATTGAAATGAACACACACACACAACTACAAAAACGCAAAACAAATACTTGTATGCGTAGCAGTTACCAAAAATCAAGCGAAAAACTCTTAGAAAAATGCGAAAACGGTTTGAAAACTAACTGGTTTAAGAAATTTTATCATTACTAAAGCGTAAATGTAGGCAATATGAGCAGGAAATTTTAGAAACATTTTTATTACACAAAAACCTACTTACATATGCATACAACTAAAACAGTTATACGACTTATGACAGGCTGTTACGCAGAAAAATTTGTATCTAAAAAAGTTATTAGGCCTAAAAACGGCGCGTAAAAGCTCGAAAAAGCTCGTATAAAACCGTAGCATATGCTGTAGCGCTAAGAAAAATAATACTTATACCATTTTATAGCGTTTTCTTACTTACCATAATAACAACAACTACTACTGATTGCTCCCAAAAAATTATTATGAAGCTAAGACACTAGATTATACCAAGTAAAACTAAAAATGTATGCGAAAAAATACCGAAAAACGCTCACACGCATACATATTAACCTACAGTTTCGTGTTGCAAGAATAGCTAATACTATAAAAAAGGCATTTTTCCAAAACGTTTAAAAATCGTAGACACAGCAAGCAAGTATTCGATATAGACAAGTTTCTACAGCTACAGTTCGTACATTTTATTATGCTATAAATGAAATACATACGTGGGTAATTGCCGTATGCCACGCCCACACATAAACGAAGTAAGGAAATACACATACAGATACACACATACACGCATGTAGTATACAATAGTACACAAACAGATTGACAGCACGACTGACAGGCGCATAGCAGCGAACGGGTTCAGTTTCAATTGTGTTTTATGTCCGTTTATGGCAATGCTTTCAGCATACAAATAACGGTATAGCATATTTATAACCTACAAATGCTTTAGTGCTTACTTTTAGGCGCATGTAACATTGTATGAATTGTGTAATGCGGTTTTAATAAAATTTGCATAATTTTTTTTGGAGTAGTTTTTAATAATTTTTGTTAAAATTTTCATAAATTTTGAATAATTTTTTGAGTAGTTTTTAATAACTTTTAGTAAATTTTTAATAATTTTTGTTAAATAAACCGTTTTTATTAATTTTTGTAAAACATGCATATTAATTACTATATGTGGAGCTTCTTCTTTCGCATTGTCGAAAATTTGTTAGTAAACAAATAATGGTTTCAAAAACCAGCGCAGTATTTTTTGTTGTATTTTTAAACATACTTATAATCATACTAATTATATAACTAATATTAGTTGAACTTTTTTTATTATTTTTTATTATTATTTTTGCTATGCTAACCACAAAACAAATACCTTGCATATCGTTATGTTCAAATGCTATGTAAATTAATGTAATTTAATTTAGTTTTAATTTTTAACATAAACATTTGTCATGTTTTTTTTTGATTTAATTGTGCAAACATCAAACGCGTGTATGCAAATTAACAAAAAAAAATTATTTAAAAAAAATATAAATAATTGCACTTTGTACTAAAAATGTATTGGCTTTGAAAGGAAAGCCAAGCGCTAATTATTCTTTATTTGTAATTAGTAAATATTTGTAGTGATAATGAATCCTCGCAGTTAGAGAAACCTCGTAGTGTGTAGAGAAGCCAATTGAATGCCAAAAACACAAAACAAAAAAAAAATCAAAAAAAGAGCAATGTTCATAATATAGAGAGAGGCACTCCAGCGCAAAATGCTTTATGAAGTGAATGTGAGTTTGTGAAAGGCATAAAAATAGAAAAAAATTTAATTTTTTTGAGACGAAAAATACATTAATACAAATTTTGTTTGACAAAAAAATATTGAACCAAAATATGAGCCAGCGGTCATTTGTTCATAAAAAAATGATTTTTTGTGTTTAAGGCAAAAAAGTAAAAATTGAAAAATAAACAATTTTTTAATCAAAATGAGGTCGACAAAAGAACAATAATTTTTTAATGAAACAAAAACAAAAATGATATTAAAAAAAATTATTTTTCTAAACAAATAAAAATATTGTATCAAAATTCATGCCAGCAATCATTTGTTTATAAAAAAAAATATTTTTTGTATTTCAGTAAAACAAAAAAACAGAAAAGAAACAGTTTTTTAATGGAAATATAGTCGACAAAAAATGATTATATTAAAAAATTATTTTTGAAAATTAAAAAAAAATATTGAGACAAAACATGTCAAAATGTTTAACCGAAATATGTGCCAGCACTCATTTATGCATTTAAAATTAATTTTTTTTACCAAAAAAGCGTAGTTAGAAACTCGTTCTGCATGCTTTTGAAACTAAAATTAATTTGCATAGAGACCGAAGAAATCATTTCGTACCAAAAATCAGTTATACTAATACTTTAAATGCCTTTATGGGCTATAAACTGTCGTTCAAATATTAAAAATAATCAATTGCCGCAAGTTTAGCTCATAATTTGCTTCATTTAGCATTGCCAGCTGTTGAGCGATCATCTGCGCATGATCAAGTTAATTTCATATACCTCAGCAATACATTTTTCCTAGCCAGAAAAATGCATCATACCACCAAAATAGTGCAATTAATTGGTAGACAAATATCCTTTGTCTTTTTTTACCTGTTAAACATTTTATAATAAAAATATATAGTTTAGTAAAATATGTGTGGTGGAATTTTATGATAATTTTTAATACTTTTTTTAATTAAGAGTTTCTTAAGTATTTTTTTCAATTACTTTAAATATTTTTTTTTTATTTTAATTTATTTTTATAATTTTTTTATGCGTTTTTAATTTTTTTAAATTAGTTTTTTTTTAATTTTTTTTAATTTTTTTTTTTAATTTCTTTAAATTAATTTGTTTTTATTTTTTTTTTAATTTCTTTTTTTTTATAAATTTTATAATATTTTGTTTTCCATTATTTTACAGTTTTTTTTTAATATTTTATTAATTTTTATAATTTTGTTATGGGTTTTTTTTAATATTTTTAATTAAATTTTTATTTCAAGATTTTTTATATAAGTTTTTTTATGTTTTATTAATTTTATAACAGTTCAAAATTTGTTTTTTTTTATTATATTTTTTTTTAAGTTTTTTTGGAATATTTTTTTTATAAATATGAAATTAACAGTTTTCAATTTTCTTATTAATTTTTATAATATGTTTATTTTTTTTTAATTTTTTTATATTTTTATTATATTTTAAATTTTTTATTAAATTTATGGCGACAATAAATAATATAAATATAATTTTTCAATTTTTTTAAATAAATAGGAGGTTGAAATTTTTAAATTAATTTTTATAAATACATATGTTTAGTTTTAACTTTTTATTAATTTAATATTCCATTCTTTTTTATATTATTTATTTTGCAGTTTTTTTTATCTAAGTTTTTTAACCACTTTTCAGTTTTTTTCTAAATTTATTTTAAACTTTTTTCATATAGCTTTAGTTTTTAGTGATTTTTTTTTATTATATATGTATTTTTTTATAATCCAATAATTATTTTTAATCCTTCCTAATTTTTTTACTTTTCTAATCTTTTTTAATTTAAATTTTTTTAAGTTTATTTTTAATTTTTAAATAAGTTTTTTATTATTAATTTTTTTTTTTAATATTAATTATATTTTTTTTTGTAATTTCTTTTTTAATTTTTAAATTTGTTTTTAAATTTTTTATTTTTTTTTTTTTTGTAAATCCCATATTTTTTCTCTACCACTAACTGTTATACCAGCCTTTTATCCTTAATAACACCATCTGTGCTTTAATTTTTTGAATCTTCCCACTTTTTGCCCTAATTTTTAGACTAATTTTGTACCTATTTCTTATTTTCATACATTTTATAAATAATTGTGTTTCTTAGTTTTATATGCATTTTATACTTGTTTGTATAGCTTTGTCATACTGAATTTGTTACTTTTGTATTTGGAGAATTACTTTAAATAAATTTTATATCTTTAAATAAATATCATAGCTTCTACTTACTCCAATAGTAATGCTCCACATACACACACACTTACATACAGAAATTTTAATATTTTTTAATAGCTTAAGAGATTTCTTGTTTTGGTTAACCGGTATTTACTACTTTTACATCACTGCAACACCTATTTTCTTTTTTTTCAAAAATTGTTGTTTATTTTTGTAGAGTTTGGGCTATATGTTGTCATTTAGTTTAGAAGAAACGCCCAATTCAACTTGGAAAACAATATTGTTGAGTATATTTTCCAAAAAAAAATAAATAAAATACGCAAGTATACGAAATTATTCAGAAATGGAAGGCCAATCGTTAGTTTGCACGAAATATTTAATCATTTTCGACATCGTTGCCACTTTTATAATTAAAATTAGTGAAATTTTCGAAAAATTGTTCACATAACCTCAAAAAAAATAATTTCAATCAAATATGAAATTGAAATAGATTAATTTTTCCGCGTTAGAGATCAGCCAATCTATTTCAAATATTTTTTTCATAAAATACATGCTCTTCTATTCAATGAATGATATGTGTTTAATGCGCTGTCCTCGTTTTCTTAGTGCGAACTGTATAAGAAGTTCGAAAATATGCATAAACACACATACATAGAAAAAATATTCATCAGACAAGACACTTACACTCATATATAACTATTACATATAGAATGCTGCAATACAGACACACACACATACTTGCATATACTACAAAATACACACGCAAATAAATAATAAAAGCAAAACAAAAACAAAAAATAAAAACAATTGTATAATTAAATATAATCTTCAATATTTTCTGGAGCAAAACCATTTTTATATAGAATTTTTGTAACATTTTTATTAAATATTAAATAAAAGAAATACTTTAATGCAACTATTAAAGTAAATAATGCGTATGCAATAAAATCTTATTAAGCTTAAGCAAGTCTAATAGAGTAAAAGGAAAAATCATTAACAGAAAAAAAACTATTCTCAAATTATTGAATAAAGAAGTGCAATATTATATCATTATTAAGCATAAAAATATATAAATAAATATATATTAGATTATGTAAATGGTGATGAGCATAAGCAACAACAAAATATGCATATAATTGTATATAAAAGTACTTGGTGGCGCTGGTCGGTGGCATGCGCAGAAAACCAGCTGATAATGGCGAAAAAATAAAGCGAAATGGGCGGAAATATAGTGTATTAAAGATAGCTGAGCGCTTGAAAATTAAGAAAACTATTAAATATATACATATGTATATATGCAAATATAATTTAATTTATCTGTATATATGTATGTATGTATACATGTACATACATATATGCTTTTTTTATTTATTTAAAAGCAATTTGTTGATGAAAACGCAGAATTTTATTAAAAAGCAAAATAGCTGACTAAACTTTAATTTTTTCTACATTTTTTTAGAATATATTTTTTTAATTTTAAAAATTTTAAAAGTTTTTTGATTTTAAAAATTGAAATATTTTTTAATGAAAAAAGTTTAAAAGTTTTTTATTTGAAAAATTTTTGAAATTCCATAAAAAAATAAGTAATAATAAATAAAAAATTAAAATTTTGTAAACATACATACATACATATGTACATATATAAATTTAGAAAATTTAAAAACTTCAAAATATGTAAACTAAATTATTTTTGATTTTGAAAATCAAATTTAACAAATTCAAAAAATTGAAAAAAATTATTTGAAATATATTTTTATTTAAAAAAAAATTAAAAAATTTTAAATTTGAAAATTTCAATACTTTTACAGTTTTCAAAATTTCAAAAATTCAATTCTTTTATAAACTCAAATTTTGTAAATATTTGCATATAAAAAATTAAAATTTTGTAAATTTACATATGTATGTACATATGTACATACATGTATAAATTTGGAAAGTTTAAAAACTTCAAAATATTTAAACTAAATTATTTTTGATTTTAAAAATCAAATTTAACAAATTCAAAAAATTAAAAAAAAATAATTGTTTGAAATATTTTTGTATTTAAAAAAAAATTTAAAATTAAAAAGTTTCAAATTTAAAAAATTCAAAAATTTACAGTTTTCAAAATTTCAAAAATTAAAAAAAAATTAAATTCTTTTAAAAACTCAAATTTTGTTAATATTTACATATAAAATTAGAAAATTTTAAAACTTCGAAATTTGTAAACTAAATTATTTTTTCATATGCATGTTTAATTTAATTTTTAAGCACAAAGCTATTGGTAAAAAAAGAGATCTATGGGCCGCATTCAAGTTAACTGTCATGCTAAAATATCAAATTAAAATAAGTGACTATGCTGACTAAAGACACACGCATGCCTGCATACACTATTTCGAAGTCGTTAATTTTTGGTTCATTTAAAGCAGTGGTGTACGCCTGCGTGAAACTACATAAATATGTGTATGTAAAGAGAATACGAGTATTAATCTTTTAAAAATTCAAATGAAAATTGAAAATTAAAAAAATAAAAATTTAAATATTTTATTAGATGAATTCTAAAAAATAAACTGCAAATATGAGAAATCTCGGAAGACAAACGCGTTACTAAAGATCAAAAGCGTTGCACTTCAGCGCCTAAACAAGCGACAACAGCTTATATTTCAAGCTAAAATGCGGAGGCATGAATGGTAAAAACTTAAATAAACGTATGTGTGACAGAAAAGAAGAAATTAAATAAAAACAAAAAAATATGCGAAATTGTATCATCACATTAGTTAAATCTTTTTAGACAAATTTTTGCTATTGCTTTACTGAGTAAATAAAATAAATTAAATAAATAAAAACACAATATATAGTATGAAGAAAAATATATAATGTACCAAAAACAACAGACTAAAGAGAACAACTAAGCAAATTAGTAGAAAAATAAAAATATAAAAAAGCAGCAATTCGTAAATAATTTATTAAAATATTAAACATTAATATAATTATAGTGGAAAATCGTAAAGAAAATCAATTAATGACTTGTATCATGTATGTATAACTAAATCGATAGACATTTTCTAGAATTTTTATTGTTATTGTATATTGGATATGTTTTTTTAACGTTCAAATATCGAAAGTACGTAGCTACTTGCATACATACATACATAAATATATATAAAAAAAATAAAAAAATCTACTCGAGTTTTATAATGTGCATACACATACAAAGCAAACATACATACAAGTATGTAGATACATATAAGTCCTGTATGGGACGTGGCAGCAAGCGTTTTTTTTATATTATTTTAAGCCAATGATAAAATGTATGCATAAAAGTCATTAGGTTTTTCTTAAAATACTTATATAAAAAACTTATATAATAGACGAAGGAAATAAATTTAGTGAAAGTGTTTGTTAGTAGTTGCGACAATGCTGCTTTTAGGCGTGGTGAGCATAAATATACACATATATATGTATATATGCCTGTGTGTGCTGAGCTGAGACTCAAAAAATAAACAAGTCTATTTCACACATACACACACCCGTAAATATGTATATATATATATATATATATATGACGCGCCTTTAGAATGTCATATTCGTTTCTTATTTTCTTAAAAAAGGCTAATATTTAGAGAGAAAAAATACATACATACATACAAACATATAAACAATTATTAAATATTATACGAAATCGTAGAAAATTCAAGTTTTTATAGATTTTTATACTTTTTTATACTTTACTGTTTATTAATGAACATGAAAAAAATATAAGAAGCAAATGAAAAGCGTACGGAAAAGCGCATAAACGCTGCAGCAAATGAAAATTTAACTAAATTACAAATGTTTATAACTTATATAATTAAGCTTATAGTGAAAAAACAGGTTTTAAACTGTACATTTGTCATACGTATTTTTTTTTTAGATTTCTTGCTTTGAAGCATGCTGTAAGAATGCTTATAAATAGTATTCTCCATACTATGGCAACCCTTATGCAAGTTTAATTTTATGCGCTAAAAAGCAATGAAACTGGCAAAACAAGGCTGTTGCAATGAAAATTTTGGTTTAGTGGCATAAAAAAATTAAGTTTTGAATTGTATTGTTTTAATATTTTTTTTTAATTTTTTAGATTTTTTTTAATGATTTTCTTTTTTATATTTGTTTCAAAGATTTTATTTTTCCTAATAATTGCATTTTTTAATGTTTTTTTTTATATTTTTTTTATAATCAATTTTTTTTAACTGGTACAAGAATGCTGTTGTATTGAACATTTCAGTTTAGTGGTAAAAAAACTACTTTTTTGTAATAATTAAAATGATTTTTAATAATTGCTTTTTAATTTAATTTATTTTTTTAATTATTAATTTTTTATTTTGTTATTTCTTAATTATTAATTTTTAAATATTATTGATTTTTATTTATTATTATTTTTTTTAATTTATTTTTTTAATAGATGTATTTATTTTGTTGTTTATAATTTTGGTTTTTATTTTTTTATTACTTATCTTTTATATATTTTTTTACAACCGATACACAATAACTAACAATACAAAATACTTTTTTGTAATAATTAAAATGATTTTGAATAATTTTGTTTTAATTAGTAATTTTTTTAATTATTATTATTTTTTAATTATTATTTTCTTCTTAATTCATTTATTTATTTTTTTTATAATTTTTTTTTTTATTTTTATTGCTTATTTTTGATATATTTTTTTTACAACTGATACAACAACGTCATTATACTGTATGTATGTGCATAAAAATTAAGTTTTGAGTTACACATATTCTTTTTTTAGTTAATAAAAATTTTAAAAATAATTTTAATTATTTCAATTTTATATTTTATTAATTATAATTTTATTTTTTAATAATTAGTATATATATGTACATGTGTATGTATATATTTTTTCAGATTAAATCATTTTAATTTGTAATTTTCAATAAATTTTGCGCAGTATTTTTGAATTTTACATTTTAATTTTAAATTAAATTTTTTTTATTTGAATTTTTAGTAATATTAGTTTAAATTTTTATTAAATATAATTTTATTTTTAAATAATTAAAATTTTTTTAATAATTAAAATATAGATTTTTTTTTATTTTTTATTAGTTTTAATGTTTTGAATATTTTTTTTTATAAAATTTAATTTTTATAAATTTTATATTATTTATTAATTTAAATTTTTTTTATATAATTAATTTTTTTTATCAGTTTTAATTTTTAAATTATTATTGTATGTAATTTTTATAAACTTTAAGTATAATAAGTTTTATTTTTTATTAATTAAATATTTTTTATACAGTTATTTTTTTTTATTTATTTTAAGTTTTTAATAAATTTTTTCTTTTATAAAATTAAATTTTTATCAAATTTTTTTAAAATAAATTTTATTTTTTTTTTATTAAACAAACCACTAAACTGTAATTTATTTACATAATTTTGTGCAATATTCTGGAATTTGAAACAATACGCCAGCAAGTTTTATGCTATTTTCATAATAAAATCATTTGTATGCGATGAAAAAAACAATTATTGGCAATTATTAAAACAAAAAGTCATAGCCAATTGGCTGACACAAAAAAAAAATTAAATAAATATAACAATAAATAAAGCTAGGTTAGTCCTTTTTTATAGAAATTTTTTATATTCGAAATTTTTTACCTTCACACTTTGTTATTGTATGTATAAATTAATACATATCTATTGTATTACATATACATATGTATGTAGAGAGAGAGCTCTTAGTTTGTAGTTGTAGTTTGCTATTAGCTATAATGTTTTCAATATTTTTCCTATTTACACGCATAATCACGTTATTCAGTAATTTAATTAATGAAAAATATAGTTAATTTTTGTTGTGTTTGTTGAGCATATATATACATACATAAATATAAATATATTTTTTGCTTGTTTATAATTTTTTAAGACATTTTAATTTTATTAAATTGTCAAGAAAAATATACTGCTATTTTATGGTTAATTAAATTGTAGTTATAATTTGTATTTGAGAATTTTTTATATTGAAATTTAAACGTTTTGTATTATATTTTTGGACAAGAAATTAAAACAAAAGAAAATGGTAAAGACTACAAAATTAAATGCGTTTTATTTCGAGGGTTTTTTGAAAAAAGTGAGATATTTCTGCATATAAGCAGTTTTGCTACTTTTTTTTAGTTATTTTAATAAAAATTAATTTTATAAAATTTAGCGTTTATAACTATTTTTCCTCACACATTTGTTCCTCTTCCACTTATGTGCTTATTACCTTCTAATTTCTTTGAAATTTCATTGCTTCGACATTCAGCTACACACTTATATACTTATATAAAACTAAATTGTGCTACTGTAATTTCCAAAAAATATATTGAAAATACTAAAATTGCCTTAATAAACAAGAACTCTACGTACACATACATACATGAATGCTTATACATATGTATATAAAGTAATATAAATCAAACTAAATAAAAATTGGATAAACTTATCAAATATGCATTCGAGTTTAAAGGAAAAAACTAATAAGAGTAGTTGTTTTATACTTTCTATACTTACATAAAAATAAGATAAAAATCGTAATGAAAAATTGAATTGACAACAGAAACAGATTTAGTAAGCGAAATAGAATTTGAGGCAGTAATATAATTGGCAACAGAAACAGAATTGAGAACAGAAACCTAACTCGAGAACAGTAAACAAATTGAGTGCTGAAATATAACTCGAGCACTGAAACAAAATTGGAAATAGAAACAGTATTCGAGCACATAATCTAATGCTGCAACAGAAACAGAAAAAGCATTGAATTGAAGAATTTTATTCTGTAACAGAACAAAATCCTTAAGGAAAACAGTACTATACAAAATCATTTGAAATGTCAAGAACGTAAAGAGAATCTAACTGTAATTTATTAACATAGTGAAAAAGTGTAAATCTGTTTGCGAAAACAAAAACAACACTGAATTTGACTCTCGATCTTCTTCCTGTTTAAAAAGAGCAAAGGCAAAATATTACGATAGTAAGCTATCAACAATACAATTTATCATCTACAATTTTTAAACAATACCTATTTATTACTACTTTTTCTACAACATGTAAACGAAACCAAAAGTTAAAATAAAAAATAATATAAAAAAATTCCGCGTTCTAAAATTCTGAAATTATATTCAACTGAGGTGAATAAACGAAGACTCCTGCTATAAGAGCGTAAGATATAAACTTAAAAACGAGAAAAAAAGAAATATTAAAAATATAAAATTGAAAGCGAAAGCGAATCAAGAACTACAAAACAAGAAAGTATTAGTAAAATGTAATAAATAAACACACACTCAGAAAAATGTTAAAACGACATATGGTAACCCTTAATTATTAAAGGAAAAGTAGTACAATTTCTCCTTCATAGCTGTAGCGCAAAAAACCAAACAAAAACAACATAATAATAATAAAAATAATAATGAAAATATAAAAGTAAAGTAATCTTAGAAAAATGTCAGTATGTGGCATGAATTATACGCAGCATATGGTAACCCCCACTTGTAAAATAATCTAATAGTTTACAGCGTAAAACCAACTTAACCGAAATCTAAACCAATCTTAAATAGCTAAACACAGGCAATACCAAGCAATTATAATTATCACTAAATCCATAACTAAATAGTGCGTTTATATACCTAAATACATATATACATACTTATATATAATGTACTGTATGAGGAGATAACTTCGTATTTGCCTTACATTTTTTTATTCTATTCAAATATAATGATTAATATAAATGCCAGCGTTGCCAGTTTTGAATGATTTCATTTCCAACACAGCAAAAGACACACTGGCAAATATTTGTAGCTAAAAATTGCAAATAAACAGTGTTTTTATTTTATTTATTTACTAATTACAATCACTTTTAAATATACGTAGAAACTATGCTGTTGTCTTCCATACATTTCGTAAGCGAGTGATTTCAAATTCACATAATTTCATCCTTTTAAATATAGTTAAATTTTTTGTGATTTGGAATTTCTTAATTTTAAAAAATATTTTCTGAATAAATTTGAATATTAAACACTTAGAGGCATTCACCACAAGCATTTGGAGAGTAACTAGAAAAGTAAAGCTATGAACAATTGAAACGAAATGATTAGCGCGAAAGCAGCTAACAACATGCCGAAATCATTAAAGTGAAAGCTTTCAAAAGCTCCGCTCACAATCAATATACATCCAGCCGACAAATCGAAAATATCGGTTAAAGAAGCTAAGAGTAATCAATTGAAAATATTGAATATCAGTTTCCATTAAGCTGATTTCAACTTTAGAAATGTCTACATAGTTTATGACCATGCCTCTTGAGGTGCTAACTTGAAGTAGTCCAAAATTTTCAGCAACTAAAAATCAATTTTTCTTAATATTTTGTTATATAAAGGCAAAGAACTTAGCTAAGATCGAGTTTGCATTGTGAGCTCATACATACGATCAAAGTATAAAATATGTTACTCTGTGAATATAAGCTTATACAAAATTCTTCATGCTTCGCATACTAAGTTAACCGATTTGAGTATAGTATGTGAGTAGAGGCATATCTCAAGGTGTAGTTCGTTGTGCTCTTCTATGGATCTTAAGTTTTACGATTTAAGTCTGAGAGTAGAGGCATTTCTCAAGGTGGAGTTCGTTCTCCTCTCATATGGATCTTGGTCGTGAATGATATGTTGGAAAAACTTGAGCATCGCCGCTGCCTATGCAGATTATGTAGCATACATGATTTCATTACATGAAAGTTTTGAGTACCGTGTGGGGGTTAGGTATCGCAGCGTCATAACTAATTCGTTTAACGGAAGTGTTCTCGCCATTAACCCCAATAAAACAGATATTGTTTTAATTACTATGAGATACAGGTTCCACCACTGCTACGAATGGAAAGCCTTCAACCTGCAGATACCGTGAAGTATTAGAAAGATTTCATGGAAGCATAATATTGAGGGGAGAGCAAAGAAAGCATTGATTGTCTTGTAGTGCTTGACTTTATATCGAAGTTTTGGTATCATGAAGTCGCCAAACCAAACTCTGGCAGCTTTTATTCTGCCTTCCGCGTGGTCTATTCATTAGAGAAGAGGAGCAGTGAACTTCTTTACGGATGAGCTAAAGCTTGAGCGAAAGGTTGGTGGAGTGATATATTATTAGAAACTCTCCATCAACCTCAGTTTCAGACTATTGCAGTATTTTTCACGCCGAGGTTGTAGTATATTTGCTGCTCCGGAGTGCAGCTTCCTGCAAACAAGTGACTATCCACTCTAATAGCAGAACAGCGATGCTAGCCTTAAGCCACTAACCGTGCATTCAAGGTTAAGTGATGCCTAAGCTCGTTTTCCATAGCTCCGAGTCACATTGTTTTTGGCTGACAATTGTAAAGCTGATGAGCTGGCAAGAAATGGTACCTTGGCTCCGCTATAAGTAAAATGGGAACGGATCGGTGCTTGTGTGTTTTCCTACTGAATAGCTGGGCTTCGCGTTAACTTGGCCAGCGCTGGACAACTGTCGGTTGATGTGCTGTTGCGAGGTTCTTTTTGCCCAGATTGATCCTAAAAGATCTAATGTGAGCTCTTCACCTTCAGTAAGGCTAGCCTCTCCCTAGTTGTGGGGGTTTTAGCATGCCATAGACCTATAGGCATTTATGCTGTAAGTTTGAGAATTTTACCGAACACCAGCTGCAGAAGGAGAAGTCGGGGTTGTAATATCTCACCACATCCTTCTCGATTGTCCCGCGTTTTCAAGATCAAGGCTTGAACACATGTAAGCGCACACTTTTAAATATACTACGAAGCTGGTAAGAATACAAATTAAACGCCTGATCAAGCCAAAAGTCGTTTTCAGATGAATAAGAGTGTAAAAAATGACAGAGTATTTTTGGAAAAGGTTTCTCGTATAATTTTCCCTTTTCCTTTTGCTTACTCTCTTATAAAATAATTGCTGCTTACTGTGGTGAATGCCATTGAGCCACTTCTCAAATTATGAAGATGTTTATGTGGGATTAATTTGTAATTTCTCCATGAAAATTAGGTAACACTTTCAATGAATTAAAACTGTTTTACACAAAATTTTTTTTCTTAGGAAAAAACTCATTTTCAATAAATTTACAATTTTTCACATATATTTTTGTTTTAAAATAAATTTTTATGCTATCGAAATCTTAAAAAATGTTTCTTTATTCGAAATCTTAAAAAAATTTTTTTAGCATTCTTTCAAAAAAAAAAAAAATATTTAAATATATTGTTTAGCACATTTTTTATAATGTCTTAGAATATGAAACACAAGGTGCATAAAACGAAATTGAAGACGTTACCTTAGAAAACCGAAACCCCTAAAAAATCTCCTTCTTATATATGCTTGCATGTATTCATACTTTCATATCCACAAAAAGGGTTAAAAAACAAAAGAAAAAAATTAATTAAATTAAATTACATAAATATACATAATTAAGAAGTCTTATGGAAAATATGAAAATAAATGAATTAATATAAAATATGCATTGTAATAAAAAGTTGCATAAAATATTTTTTGAAGATTTTCATAGCACAATTTTTGTGAGTTACGAATACAGACTTTATTATTACAAAAGATGTGTGCATACATACATACATATGTATGGAAAAGTGTATGTATATTTTTTATTTGATGATTTGTAGCTAGTGAATCAGTAATAAAAACAATAGTAATAAAAAAAGTTTAAGGAAAAAAATGATAAATAACTAAATACATACACACACACACACTTACCTATTAGAAATTAGAATTGGAAAAAAATTAAGAAAAAATATGTAGACAAAGGGAAGATTATTGCATTCACAACTTTTTTATAATGAATTAGTAAAAAAAAACAAAAACAAAAAAACTTACCTTAATTGGATGATGAATTTGGTACCTTTACATATTGACTTACTAGAAAATATATAAGTAAAAACAAAACCAACTGTTTAAAAACTAAAAATATACAGTAAAGTAAACAAACATATTAAATTGAGACACAATGTCAATGATAACCTAGAACAAACAAAAAAAACGAAAAAACAACTAGAAACCCTAAAAAGTATTACTTTGGCGCGTCGACCGATTGGTTTATATGTAGTATAACAGTAGTGTTGGAAACAAAGGCAACAATGGAAATGAATTTTTAATTCTGGATAGCATTGTACCTTAATTGCATTAACAGTTATATATATACAAGCATATATATAAACTTAAATTTAATTGGATTAATTATGGAAATTTAGAAAAATTAATTATACTTAGCAGAAAATCATATAAACACACATACACAAGCGCATAAAATTGCAAATGTGTAAAAGTAAAAACTAAGCATATAGTTGAAAATTAATAAAGAACAACAAATAGAACAACAGTCACGTGAAAAAGTGCGCATGCGTCGAGTGGCTCCCACAACTCGTCCTTCCAAGCAAAAATTTAGAAAAAATTGTACGCAAACAAAGCAGTGAACACAACAACAACAAAAACAGTAATAAAAATACCGTTATAACGGAAATTGAAAACAACAACAACAGTAAAACATGTAAAAAACCATAACAAAAAAATACCGTTATAACCGAATTTGAAAAGAACAGTAATAAAAAAATTCCGTTATAACTGTAATTGAAAACAACAACAACATTAATACAAACAAAAAAGAGCAATAAAAAATTCCGTTATAACAGAAAATTTGCAGCTATAAAAGCAAAAAAAAATATTTATAACAGAAATTGAAAACAACAACAACAGTAATACAAGCAAAAAATTGTAACAAAAAAGTACCGTTAGAACAGAAATTTTGCAGCTGGAAAAAGAAAAAAAAATATTTGTATGAAAAAACAACAACAAATATTCAATATAAAACTCAAGCGAATGCAGCAAATAAATTTAAAAGCAAATTAATAACGAAAAAGCGTGAAGAAGGCGCAGATTTGCAACCAAATACCCTTAACGAGCAGTAATTCCTTTAGCAAAATATTTACGAATACATACATACATACTGAAATAATGAAATAATATACATGCTTTAATATATAAAGTAAAGGACAGAAAACAAAACAAAAATCAACTAACTACAACCAAAGCAAATAATAAGCAAACAGTAGTGTAAAAAATAAATAAAATATTAAAAATTAAATAAAATATGAAAAAATAAAAATTAAAAATAAATTAAATATATTAATGCAATATTACAAGCGTCAAGCTGATGGCATGATATCTATTATGGAAATATTTCTTTTACATATTTTATATAATTACTTATATACACACAATATTATAGAATATTATATATATTTCATATACGAGAAGCAGAAAATAACCTAAAATATACTGTGTATTATTTAATAGTTGAGATTTATAATTATTTGCAATAGAAATGAACAAAAACAGAAAAACAAACTAAAAAAAAACAATAACATAGTGAGAACAACAAATATTGTAGTTTTTTCATTCTTTCAAATAAAAAGCACACATTGGAAATAAAAATGAAATTTAATAAAAAAATTATAAAAAGAGATTGCATTTTTTTCGGCTACTATATAATGCATTAGACTTGATTTGACTTACTACGATTGGTTGCATACTTCTATTAGCAAATGAATTGGAGAAAGCGATTGGCACAGTTTTGCAGCCTTCTGAACATATGTGTCTGAGGAGTGATAGACATCTTTGCCCAGGATTTTTTAAATTTTTTTTTAAAAATCGTCACTTTTGTCTTTGCCTAGGGTTTTCAAAACTTTTTTCAAAAATTTTCACCTTTATCGGATTTAGCGCACATTTAGCGGCGCTCTCTTTAACTTTAAAACTTTTCAGCGATAAAAGTTTATTCGCAGTAGACCCTGTGGGGTTTGATTTTACCAGTCACCCGCTGTCAGATATAACTAACATATAATAAATCTATAACCATTGTATAACCAATATATACCCATTTTATAACCAAAACTCAAATTTTGATCAATATGAGGGGTTTCTATTAGATTGTTTTACCTTCACTTGTAAAGTTATGAAAAGTGATATTACGTTATTTTGCTTTTTAGGTGACGATATGCAGATTGGTCTTTGATTTCACAAGCCGATTTTCTTTATAGGCCTTTCGCACAGCCAAATTAATTTAGTACATTAAGGTTATAGTTCAGAAGACAGTCTTTTGCCTTTCGCACAGTTGGCTACTCGATTAACGATCATTAGAAAGAATACAAAATTAAGAACAGAAGCTGCTATACTTGCTTGTGTGTTTAACTTTGTATCTTTTCCAATGATTAAAATTCAGCAGCTGTTTGGCATTTATCAATTTACACAACCAAATTTACAGCTTGGACAACAACCCGCAGAATTGCACACGAGTTTCAACTCGATTTGACTTCGATTAAGAATTATTCTTCTTCTTTGATGGCGTACATAACGCTCATGCGGTTATAGCCCACTTTAAAACAGCGAAGGCTGTTGTGTCCTTTTCATTGGGAGTTTGTTTTACGTGGCGGCTCCCAAACCCAAGGCACAACGCTGGGGAGGTATGATTCACTTTTTCACTTCAGCTCGTCTTCAAACGAACGTTTTGTGGCCAAGCCAGAGCCTACTTGGTCGTGAGTTGCTTGAGCCATATGTCAAATAATCGTTGCTGGCCACTTCCAAGTGAACGGCGCTCAGAGAACTTTCTTCACTTCCATGAACTTCTACATATGGCTCCATTCTCCAAGACTTCAGAATTAATTAATAAAATAATATTTTTATTTTGTTTGGTAAATCGTTCCAAATTAGCGCTTTAATCCAGCAAACTCCTGTGCGAACAGGCTCTGTTATTGGTTTAATAATTGAATCAAAAATATGATTGCTGAGCGTCGGCGTCGCTTAGCGTAAATAAAGCAAAATTGATAATATGTTGAAGAAACTTCCATTTAAATAGATTAGTCGTTCCGACTTGAGCTAGAGGAAGAATATTCCACAAAATCTTTGTAAAAGTGTACCGTTTTCAAAATTAGCGATGTTTTCAAGCAAATAGGCAAGTCTGATACTGTGGCCAAGTTGAAATTGATACCCATTGGAATTTTCTGATTACTGATACCCACGTTATTATTTATTTTTTATTGGCCACATGAAAAGGAATTACAGAACAGAGAAGGTATGTGTATTGTTCATTATAAAAGTTACTCTTTCGGGATATTTTTCGAATCCTTTTTTTATTCTTTCGGACTATTTTCCGCATCAGTTTTCCGGTTCAATACGGGGTTTGGTGAACCATGTATTCAATTACTGCGATATATCTTTTCCGAGGGCATATTTTAATTTAATTTATTATCTTGACAAAAAGCTTTAACATATATAAATGCGTTAATATGGACAATATCTTCAGTCACTAAGCACTCTTACATACTAGAGGTTAGGTCAATATAATAAATTTTTTATTAAATTTACTTTCACCAAGGGCCTTTAGCATCCGCTTCTCATGCTCAAAGTGAAAAAGTGTGTTTTCTATAGCTATAATTAATTGGACCATTGGCGGGGCTAAATTTTACAAAACTGTTTACTCCATACGCCAATAAAGAAGAAGAACTACAAGAAAAGTTCGAATACGGCGCGTTCCTCTGGTTTAAATCAATCACTTTTTTTTACATTCGTCTCGATAAATTCTTGATTATTTTAAAAAATAACTAGAGAAGAACGTCGCTTAGCTACCAACGTATGATGAGGTAGAGTTAGTAAATCTAATTATTCGTAAGCTTCAGTGGCTGATCCATACTCTACTTCCAACATATTTTTAATCCTCTCCAATTGGGTGGCGAAATCGCCCAGTTGTGGATCCACCACTGGTAAAGTCTTAGCATTCTGATAGAAACAAGTGCATTATAGACGTTCTTTCCGATAACTTTGGCTTCACAAATCAACGTATGGTTTTTAAAAAATTCCGAGTTCTACAAAGTAGATAATTTTTATTAGAACTCCATTTATGCTATAGTGTAAAATATTTATGATTTTGTGACCTTCTTATCTAGTTGACTTCTGCAACTACCGTTGTCGGTAATTAAAGTTTTTCTCATTAATTTTACCTACCGAAAGGGGTTTGCTGTTGTAGCGGTTTGTATTGAAGGAAATCATTTCAGCATTATGTTCTAACAAATTGACAGGCCTTTGTGGGATTTAAAAACGCGTCTGTTCCGATTAAATGGACTAGGAGGGTACTGTTTGGAAAAGAGGTTAGTTTGTAGTGCTAAAAAAATCCGTTTTCTCCTCATTTCTTTGCATTAATTTAAATATTTTGTAACAAATAACAGTACCAATATTCCAAAACGTACTTTCTCAGTAAAAAATAATAGAAGAAAGTAGTAAATTTATAAACTAAAGTCAAAACCAATAATAAATAACCAAATTAACAAAAATGCATAGATAAAAGTGTTTAAACTGGATAAAGCTTCAACTTGGTAGAGAAAATTTCGAAAATAAAAAAATGGAATTTCACTTTTTTACATTTCTGATCTCAATTCAAAATAAAAGAACTGAAAAAGAAACACAATGAAAAGCATGAAAACAGAAAACGTTTGCAAGAAATGAGCGTAAATCGAAATCTCTTTGACTAAATTTGCAAAACTAAAACAATTACCGAATGTAAGAATATTCATTAGCAACAACAACAAGTTCAACAAGAATGTGCTTGCAATGTGGCCACAGAAACAAAAACCAAAAATATATAACTTGTACACAAAATGAAAATTTTAATTTATGCATAATATATAAAAGATAAAATATATTGTAACAGTATATGAATTTTAAGAAAGAATAAAAACAAAAATAAAAACAAAAAAATAAAGAAAGAATATCTCCATTTAAATAATAAAACAATACTTTTTTCTGAAATAAACACAAGTTGTCAGCTGTTTTATTTATTTAGTAATAAAAAGGTATTTTAATGAGGAGGAAATTGAAATTGAGTTTTTGGTTAAAAATGCAGAGTTTTTCAAGATCTAGCTACAGTGATTAAAAGCTCTTCGCCTCTGTGTCCAAATTGTATGGTTGAAGGTGAGGTGGAAACATTATGAAACTTTCTTCTCCACTGTTTTGAAAGACTGAGGTTGAAACATCTCGGCAGTCATACTTGGGGCGAACCAAGAGAGATAGCCGAAATCAATATTATGTCAGGCTTAAGGGACTCTTTGATCCATACTTAGTATTTCTGGCCATTTTAACCGATCGGTGTTTCCAAGTGGGATTATTCATGGCTCCACAAATTTTAGCCTGATAATCCAATCTAAGGCAACTCAGTCTTCGGTAGGCCTTCAACTATTGAAGCTACAAAGGCTCGCCTGTGTCTGCACTTCAGGGACAATGCGCACTTGCCCAACCGTAACATTTGAAATCAAACTGAAGCTCACACCGCTGCATCTAGTGATCAAACAGGTAGCGGAACATAACATGCTGCTCATGGCCGCAGAAGATTTTGGCAAAGGGATGACAATGTCATCTTAACAAATGAAGGCTCTATGAAAAGACACAACACTTGTCCTTCTTCCAAGCGACACCGTTACGAAGAGGGTTTACATAGAAGTTTAAAGTTTCTTCCGGCAGTAAGGTGGAGTGGAGTGATTCCACGCTCGACCTAATACTGAAGGGCAGCACAATCCAGTGGTAAACTGACGGCTAGAAAACACTGGAAGGCATTGAAGCAGGCATTGCGAGTCCGCATACCAAACTATCCATACCAATGGGACATTTTCTGAGCACCTTTCAAGCAGCGGTATTTGCTATAAGTTAGCGTGCAGAAATCAATCTCCACCGCAACTATGTATCTCAACCAGCGTATCGCTAAACTTAGCAAACGTGTACACCAGATCTGGGTGCCGAGGCATAAAGGCGTAGCCGACAATGATGGGGCCAGAACCATGCATTGCGGTGGGGTTCCACCTTATAAAAGAGTTGCTCCGCATGGAAGAGAGAGTGAGGAAAGAACGGCATTGGCAGCAGACAGCAGGAATGCGCCACACCAAGCTGCTACTGGGAGGTTACAACCTAGCAAGGTTTAAAGAAATTATCAACCTTCCCTGAAATAAATTTACCCTCCTTTTCGCGCTCTATACAAGACAATGCAGGCTCAGGAAGCACTTAGCGAACGTGGGCATAGTCTCTTGCGCAAATTGCCGGTTTTGCGGCATGGAACAGCAAATTTCAAAACACCTGTTTCTAGATTGTCTAGCAATTTGTAGAAGCAGGCCACAGGTTCCATCTACACCCCAGGGACCACATCACCTCAGTCGCGCTCAGTAAGCTGCTGGAATTGTTTAGAATGCTGGAGACTTTTGTGACCATATGTGATAAAGGAAAAGGCACAATAGACCATAGGTCGCAGAAAAAAGTCTCAATTTTCTATCTATCTATATATGTATCTAGGTATGTGCAGTACTACTGAACAATAACTAAGTTCGATCACAGTTTCTGAACCAAACAGCTTTTTTTTGAGATTTATTGCCTCTTGATGTCATGATATAATCAAAAGAACTGTCTATATATACGTGAACTAGTTCTTTAGTTTCTGACATATCGATCTCAAATTTTACACACGTCTATTTCTGTCCAAGCAGCTGGAACTACCGATATCGGACACTATAGGAAAAAGTTGATATACCAACTGATCTTTCCAAATCAAGGGCTTGTGTAAAAAACTTTTTTATTTGACAAGATATCTTCTTGAAAATATTAATAGAATTTTTGTCCAAGGCATCGCTATAATCTCTGCACAAATTGTCAAGATCGGAACACTGTAGCGTATAGCTGCCATACAAACTGATCAAAATCCAAACAAAGATCTTCATAAAAGATTTCATAAGAGGAATAAATCACTAAATCAGTACATCTGGGAAATATTAGGCCATGAGAAGGATTAGATTTTGTTTCCACAAATTCCACAATCTTCTCGAACTGTTATACCCCAAACACTAAAATTGTATGCATAGAAATCCTCTACCAGAATTATGAATATTACGTTGAACGAAAAATTACTTTTAAACTCTCCAATTTATAGCAAATGGGCAACTCTGTTCGTATATTTTTTCAGTTAATGACATTTGAATTTGTGTTTTGTAATCACTTTCACAATAAACAAATAATTTTCATTTGATATTTTGTTTACAACATATTTGTTTGTGCATTTAGATCGGGCAGCATCGAAGGCGTTTCGCCAACTAGTTCAGGGCCAAATCTGATAGCAGCGCTCGCTGGTAGTGATACGCCAACGGTTGGCACTTGGAAATTAATTAAGGGTAAAGTTTCACAGACATTTGAGGATATTAAATCGTCGAAAACTACCACACAGGTATTGTCGGCGTCCGTACCGAAAGGTGAGCTAAATTTCTCTTCCTTTTCTCAATAAAAAATCAATGAGTGCTTTTAATTCTCGTTAAATCTTTGTAGTTGAGAACCCACGACAATATTTTCCACAGCCAATAAACGATCCAGACTCGGATACTGAAAATCCGACTACACACTCTTCCATCAGTGATGATTTGCTATTCGATTTAGAACGTAAATCGCCGCATTTTAAAGGTGGAGACTCAGATTCCTCAGCCGACGGTGAACCGCTGCCCGAAGCTGAGGTAGAACGTTCCAGACTGCGCCGCGGTCTAGCCAATCTCAAATCGAAAGTGAAATCTAAAACGCAACATACACACCATCACTCTCACCAATCTCATTCACCATCACAACAACAGCCTGGTCTCGCCACAGCAGCACTTTCTACGGCTACAATTTCCACTGCATTCGGCACAGCTGCCATCAAACCAATGAAGAAGGAACCCGCTGGTCCACCGCCTGTGTCGTCAAACACGTCACTGCGTGATGCATTAATGCGCCGACGACGTCCTTCGCCAACGGAGCAAACCGAACGTGCGAACGCCTTGCCACGCGTCGAGCCCGTCGAAAGTCAGGCGACAGTGACGGACAAAAAGGCGAGCTCGAAAACTAAGAAACGTGGTATAATCGCTGGTAAGAAGGAGGTGGAAATCGAGTCGGGTGTTGAGATGATGGAAGATACTTTGCCAACATTACCACAGGACGCTGCTGGGAGTGCCGAAGAGCCCAAAACTTCTTCACGCAATCGTCACGATTTGCATCTACATTTCGATAAGAGTAGCTCAAACAAAGCTTCACCCCCACGCACTGAAGGTTTACCCGCCGATGCGGAGACTATTAAACACCAAAATGAATTGGAAACTTTGAGACATGCCGCAGAGATATTACAAAGAGAGAGTGATCGTGAACGTGAGCAGCATTTGCAACCGAAGAAAAAATTCGCAGCTACCATGCCGATAAGTCGTTTGGCCGTGCTCATTGTGGTGCTGCTTTTGCCCGTTCATGGTTTTATACGCGGCGTACTGGCGTGTCTGATGAGTTTCGCTATTGCCGACTCGTTAAGTGTGTTGGCACGATCGATTATTTATAAATTCTTTCAACACCATCCTGAAGGTACTGATTTCGAGATACCAGACTATACGAAAATGCCTATTTGTGAAGTGCCGGCAGTGGAGGAGCACAAAACCATTAAATCCTATGCCGTAAGTATTTGGCCGTATACTATATTTTAATGGAGAGTCGCATATTTTTATAACTTTTGGTGAAACAAAAATTTTATTTAACGGTAGTTTTTACGCGTCATTTTCCTTAACTTCTGTCACAGACGCGGTATTATTGAGCGAAGACATAACCGATACGAGGAATAACATACGTTTGGGTTTTTTTAACGTATTCATTTGCATTTGATCTGGACTGACGGACTGTTATATGTAGCAAGGGGGAAGCATTGAACCTATTTTACCCGTTTCGATGACAAATCGATTCATGCCAAACATTTTATTGAGGCATCCTTCATAACAAAATTCCTTTAGTGTCAAATATGAATCACCTTCAGTCAGCGCCTGGAGAGAAAACCGTGGCTGGAGGATGAATGTAGTGAATTGTTGAGAAAAAATAATATTGCAGAGCATCGGACCCACTCTGAGAATTCTGGGCCTGTGAGAAAATGTCCCCGATCTTACCCCTCTACCTAAAAAAGTAACATTAATCTGGTAGGCCTATGGCCACTCCATGAGGAGTAGTCATCCTTTAGGATGCCACCGCTTGACGCGATCGATACCACCTCCAATGTATCATACCGTGGGGCCCCAGATGCTTTCAACGTAGTCTTGCCAATACAGGCCAAGTGTACAAGAGATGCTTCATTGCTTGCATGGTGCCAGGCTCTAGACATTTTCTGCAGTCTTCTCAATCTGTCAGTCCTGTTCTGCGAGCTTGTAATCAGTTAGCATTCCGATCATGTTCCCACAGTCTCTTCTATCGAGTGCCAATAGGAATTTTATGTACCACCAATCTACCGCTTTGAACATGACTTTTGCAGTTTTTCACCCAGGTAGCTCGTACCATCGGGTTTTGATTTTCTTTACCGTGCTTTTTTAATAAAGTTACAGTTTAAAGATATTTTAAAACAGTCAAAGCGCCAAAGTTCAAAACATTATTGAGATTATCAGATATCGAGCCGTGTTTATGACATAAAGTCAATCGTTTCAAGCATAGCTTTTATATGGGAGATCAGCGTAACACTGTTCTATTCTTTAATTAATTAAACTAAGAAAACTAATATTAAATTTTATATTTTACTATATCTACGACAAAAATAAATGATCCAATTATAAATGGAATCTAATAAAATAAACCAAATTATATGCTACAGGGTTGGATGAACGAGATTTTCAGCTATGATCCCTTGACCTATCATATTACACAAACCAATTCAGTTTATCTGCGTCTCGACGGCACCTACCTACGCGTATCGACAACAACAGCGCGCATACCGAAGCGTATCATGTGGAACGAACCGCCCATCGACATAAAGCACGTACACTTCACTAGCCATCGCGTGTTCAATTTGCTGGGTTGCAGTGTTGAGCTTTTGCCACTGGGATTGGCGCGCAAGAGGTACACACACACACCAACAACAGCACATAAAGTCAAATATTTTTTTAAAAAAATTCAACTAACATCGTTTCAGGTACTTCAATCGCAAGTATCCCATACAGCTGATTATCAAAAATGGCGCCGAAGAGGAGACTCAGCAAGAGCCCTCGGAGAATCCATCAACTCAATTATCTGCACGAGGTAGCAAGTCCGACTTGGCGTCGATGGATAGTAGAATGTCACAGGTTTCCAGCGATATTTTGGAACAGTTCGGCGAATCGAAAGAGAAGGTGACCAATCTGCAGGATATAGATTTTGCAGCTACCGTTATGAATGCCGATGTGAGTAGCGAAGTGTTTACATGTTTTTTTTCATATTTTATATTTTTTATATTTTTTTTTGTTGTAATTATTGTTTTTCTCCGCAGTTGCAACAATTGCAAGACAACACGCAGAATAACGACAGTCTCATACCTTGTGGCGACGAGGTGCGCTTGATACTTTTCTCGCGCGGCGATCGTGAGAAGGAGGACTGGTATCGTCGCTTTGTGGCCGCCAGCGAGGGTGACGTGCACGACCAAATGTTGCGCTTGCCAAATCTGAAATTTGTCGATGATGCTGAATTGCAGCGCGCGGCAGCGAAGGCGGCACAAATGCCGCTGGATCTTGTAAATATTATCTACTAACATTTTTATTAAATCATTTTCTAATTTTCTAAAATTTTTCTACTTTTAAACACAGCGTGATAATGCGACACCTGAAAATGAGAACCACGCCGAAACGGAGTCGCATGTATTACCAACGGATATGGCGCCGCCGTTGGTGGTTGAGGGTGGCAAGCTGGCGAAAGGTGAAACATTCAAAGACATTCCAGATGATATGGAGGTGGTGCCTTCGCCAACTGACACCTTCGAAGGTCTACTCATGAGCTCGTGTGCTGCACGCAATCCCCCAGATTACATACGTTTTATGGCTATTTATCAGGTATGATGACTGAAAATCGAACTTATTGTATAAAATAACAATAATATTTCAAGAGTTTTGTTAATTTTTAACGGTGTATTATTTTGTATTAACTTTCATCAGATTTTATTTGTATATTTAGTGCAAAAAGTCCACAGACCTCTTTATTACCTATGATTTAGTTTTGATATGGTGAGATAAAAAGAAAAAGCCTAAGTCTCACACTGCTTTTATGAGTTAGGCTGGGTTACGTTAATCTGGTAGTAAGCCACGAAAGGACCAGTTTAGGATCTTTGCGATAACAGACGGAGTTCAGTTGCTAAGTTCAAGAGCAGTAGTCATCCTATTCCATCCATTAGAATGTCTGCGGTTGAAGCAAATTTTAATAGATTCTCACTGTCGATACCACCTCCAATGTATCATACCGTGGGGACACCAGATGCTTACAGCGTAGTATTGCCCATGCAAGACAAGTGCACAATAGTTGCTCCATTGTTTCCCTGGTGCCCTGCTCTAGACATTTCCCGCCGTCTTCTCGATCTGGTAGCCCCATCTTGCGGCCGTGTGTCGCCACCACACAGTGACCAGTTAGTATTACCAGCATTTTCCTACAGCTTCCTCTATTGAGTGCCATTAGGACTTGTGTCTACTTCCGTTCTACCGTTTTGCACATGAATTTTGCAGCATTTATGAGTAAGAAACACTATATTTTTGGTGTTGTAATAGTGTCATCATTCAAAATTTACAAAATTATTTTCTGAATGTTGATATGATTTGAAAATAGGAGTTCTTTCGGTTTCCTAGACAGGACTTGTTTGGAGACCTTTAATTAAAAAAACAAATATAATTTTTTTGGTAGTACATAGATCAGGGAAGGGTTCTGTTATTTCGAAAGTATTTTTCAGAGCATAAAAGAACACACTATGTTTTCTTTGCTGATGGAGTGCATACTAGTTTATGATCAGACCACTAACAAGCCGCTGCCAAGAGATTATTACTTAGGCGAGATCTCGAGATCGAGTTAATAACGGTATTAATTATTTATTCCTCATCAAACTAAGTCGCCAATTTCAGTATGTTCCAACTATTTTAGAAATGAGCACTTTAAAAATTATAATTATTTTTAGGTTATTTAATAATATTCACCTTAAGCTGATTTTATTTTATTTTTATTTAATTTTTAATTTATTTTTCTTTGATTTTTTAAGAGCGCTTGCAAAGATCCCAAAATTGCAGTTCAATCAAAACCCAAAACATTGGATAAAAATGAAAAAGTATGCTATGATTTTTTATGCTTATTGTTCTAATATAATTAATACTTTATAAAATTTGAATAATTTTTGCTCATTCATTAAATTAAAATATATTTAAATTTTGTAAATTTTTTGGAATATTAATTTTAAAAAATTTTAATAATCTTTGTCATTTAACAATAAAAAATTTTATAAATATTAATTTTAAATATTTTTAACAAAACTTATTATTTTTTCGGCAAATTACAAAGAAAGTTTTATGTTATTCACCATTTTCATTCAATTATTTTTCATCGCTACTGTAGTCACGTCGCTCCAAACGCAATGCCAAAGATTTGTGGAAGGGTATTGATCAGTCGTTATTCTTGGGCCCATCTGGTAGTGTTGTTTGGGCCAATGTGTTAATTGGACGCGTACTCTATAGCTGTCTTCATGACAATATGGTTAAGGACAAGATCAAAGAATTACTACAGAAGAAAATTAGCGCCATAAAGGTGAGTAATCGATTAAAATTTTACATTCAAATAGAAATAAAAAATATGTATGATATACTTGTATGCACCGTCGCTTCCTTTAAATATCGACAGTTAACAACAACGCACCAGTCGTTTCTTCTTTTCGCTATTTGGTGCCAATTCGAGATACCATGTGCAGTCAGGTCCTTCTCCACCTGAGCTCCCCAACGAAGTGGAGGTCTTCCTTTTCATCTGCTGCCACCGGCGGGTACTGAATTGAAAATCTTCAAAGCTGCAGTGTTCTCTTCCATCCGGACAACATGACCTAGTCAGCGCAGCCGCTGTCTCTTGATTCGCTGAATTATGTCAATGTCGCCGTATATCTCGTACAGCTCATCGTTCTATCGAATGCGGTATTCGCCGTGGCCAATGAGCAAAAATCTTTCTCTCAAACACTCCTAAAGCCGACTCATGAGATGATGTCATTGTCCATGCCTCCGCACCATATAGCAGGACGGGAATGATGAGGGACTTGTAAAGTTTGGTCTTTGATCGTCGAGAGAGGACTTTAACACCTGTTGGCAAGAGTTATTCGGCGTTGGATTTAAAGGCTCATATTGTTTTTAGTGTTGATACTGGTTCCAAATAGACGACATAATATACGACTTCAAAATTATGACTGTCAACGGTGAAGTGCGAGCCAAGTCGCAAATGCGATCACTGTTTGTTTGATGACAGGAGATATTGCTGGGGATATTTCGTCGTCGTTCACTACCAGACCCATATGATTCACTAAACCAGTCTGAAGAAAGTAGAACTAATGGTGCGGTTGTTGAAGCCAATAATATCAATAACACCAGCCTGGTTGGTGGCTTTTCGATCCAGAGGCAGGTAGCTTGATAAATTTTCCTATGCTGGAATTTGCTACTACCGATAACGATATAAGTCGATCAGCCTCTCTTTGGGCCATGGTCGAGGAGCAGTCGGAGGAACTTCACGCATTGTCGAAATCGTTACTCTTGATTCTTTCTTTAATTAGCCTTATCACCCATATTGGATTTCGACATGACGGAAAAATGCCTTTTTGGTCCCTCTGCTACGATCGTTTACCAAGTTCGGGCGGTCTGTTCCTACCATGCTGGCACTGCGAATATTGCTCAACGTCATTCTTCAAAGACAGATTATATTCGCAGGCATACCAAGCTCAGGTAATGCCGCATACACAAGATTCTTTTTCGAACTAACGGATTTGGATTGGGTGCACTGGTGGAACGACCAGTTAAGTCCAATCAATTTGTCCCAAGCGGCTTCAGTTTTTTCACACAATATGCTTTCTAGGACCTCGTACGCGATGTGCGCCGGGATGTTCCCAATCAAGACATAATTTTACCAGCCATATGGATGATAAGTATCTAAAGGTTTATTTTTCAGCTCAGCGCTTCTTAAATAAGACACCATTTTACATTGGCTATCCTTTTCCTATTATCTAATACTTTTTTATATGGGTTTCATGATTTGAAAGTTTAAATCTGAGCAACATACGATAGACTTTGTGCAGCTAACCTATTCATGTGCTTCCGATATACATTGATTTGAATGTTTATGGTTATTGTTTCGGGTTCGTTCCGCTTAAGCAACCCGTCAATTTCTGAAGTTCGTGTTTGTTGTCAATAAGGGTTGAAGCTTTCTCTATCCATGAAAACACTATGCTATATTAGACCGAACCGTTCTGTGTGGAAGGTATAGCATACACCTAGTTCGAACCATTCCGTTAAAAGGCGATGGCATACATATAAACTAGTCCGCTCTGAACGCTTCTTTATAAATATTTACATAATAACACACACCTTCTTCCACAGCTTCCCTCCTTCATTGAAGATGTGGTTATCACCAAAATCAATCTAGGCGACACACCGCCACTCATTCACCGCGTCTCACAACCCATGCTGGATGAGCGTGGCACTTGGGTAGATGCCGACATCACCTATGAGGGTTTGCTACAGTTAACCGTCACAACCAAATTGAATTTGATGCGTATTAAGCAACAAAAACGGCCCACAGATCCACTCAATATAACTGTGCCAAATCCGATAAATACCGGACCGAATGCGCCACCTCTAACTAATTTCACTGTCGTACCACCCATTGTGATCGCCGACGGTGAGGGCACGAGTCGAAGTAGCACAAATGCCAGATTATACGCGGATGACACCAACAACGTTGATGAAGTGTCGAGCAATGTTATCTTTGACAGCGATGCAGAGAGTACTGGCGATTCGGATACAGATCCCGAGAGTTTGAATGCGCCCACGGCGACAGGAACCACATCGAATATCGGCACAACAGCGACGACGACAGGGCAAAGCGCACAAGCCGATGGCAGCTCAGCTGCAGCAACAGAGTAAGTGTTCTTGTTGTTGGAAAGTTGGTTGATTTGCTATAAAATTTTCTTTATTTTATGTATTTATAGTTATCACTTCATTCCCACGGCGCCAGGCAATGCGCGTCGTATTTTCCGCATAGTGGATCGCATTGCCGCTTCGAACTTCTTTCAATACGCCACCGATTTGCCAGTGGTACAGCGCGCCATCGAGAATATGAATACGAATATAACGTTGCGTGTGGATCTGCGTGGTCTGGTCGGACGTGGCGTTATTAACATACCACCGCCGCCATCCGATCGCATATGGCTGTCGTAAGTTGCAGGATTTTTTATGGTTTTTGGTTTTTAGTGATTTATATATTATTTTTTAATTAATTATTGAGTTCTAAAAATTTTGTGAGTTTTAAAAAATTATTGAATTCTAAAATTTTTTAGAGTTTTAAAAAAATTCTGTCTCCTTTTCACAGCTTCCGTGGCCCACCACGCCTTTGGCTCTCAGCCAAACCAGCATTGGGTGAAAAATCTGTCGACTACAGCATCGTGACCAGCATCATTGAGAGCAAATTATGCGAAGTGGTGAATAAGTTTTTAGTTTATCCCAACATGGTTGATGTCACCATACCGTTTCTGGGTCAGCCGACCTATGAGTATTTACGTGGTGAAAAAACTAGCAAAAAAACTACAGAATAGATTTTCGTTTATATAATGATCTAATTTTATATAAAGTACAGTGTTATACTGTAGCACATAACAATTTACAACAACAAAAAATGTGTAAATTTTTTATTGAAAATGTGAAGTTAAACATTTTTCCAATTTTTTTTAAACTTTGTTTTATACATTCTCGTAGTTATATACCGTTATTCGTACAAGTAAATAGCATCTTCGCCGTGATAAACAATTTCCAAATATTTAAAAAAAAATATTTACATATTTATTTATAAGCTGCAATTCCATAAACTTTACGTTACAAACTTATACATATATAGTAAATAACTGGATTACAATACACAAGTTGTATAATAAATTTATAATTAATTTTTTTATATTGAATGCAAAGTAGTTAGTAGTAACAAATCTATGTTTCTTGAATATTCATATATGTATATATATATGTATATGTACATATATGTATACTATATAAGCCATTATTCCATGAATTATACATTTCATAATTTAGTTTAATGTATTATATAAATTTTTTTTTCTATTTTTTGTATTTTTTTATTTGTATGTGGTGAATAGCGATTATTTATAAATAGCGCAAGGTTGCTTATGGAAAGTTGAAATAATTGAAATTTAACTACGCAGAAATTTCTAAGTTTTTAATTTATATTTAAAGCTGCTATACACCTAAACATTTACTAGTTACATACATATAATTTTAAAAATGCCAATATCTTCTTTGGTCCTCTTTTTCCATAAGCAACTTTAGAAAAGCAGAATTTATTATTATTTAGTTAAATAAACACAATAACCTCTCTCTAATTTTAGTGTTTTCTTAAAATTTAAGTGTCTGAAAAAAGCTGCAACAATAATATGAAATTGGTCATATATTTAAGAATAAATTTCCGTTATATACAGCCACGATCATAGAAAATACATCACTATAGTTTATGAAGTTAACGGTGAGAAATATTTAACAGGATCTTTCAATATTTTGTTGATACACCTTTTGTTTTTTTACTGCTTCAACTCAGCGGGACGTTGTTACGAGCGATATTCCACCATACCAAACTGATTCCACGCATTTTTTCAACTCGTATGTAGTTTTTACATTTTATTTCGAAATCTCTTGCTTTAAGTTTCTCCAAAGATTTTCTAAAAGATTTAAATTGGGACTATTTCCCTGCCAAGCAAGAAAGTGTGCTAATTTCATGCTGTTCTAGAAAATCCTTTACCTAAAAATTAGGAAATATGGTTAAAAGAATGCCGATTTATATAATAATACCTATGATATTAGGGGATTTAAAAAAAATTATACTCACTTTTTTGCCCTGTGGCATCTGCTCCATGCATCTTGGTAAATGAATTTTTACAGTGTGAAAAGTGGTTTTCCATTGACGACACCAAACTGTGCTCCAAAATTTTTAAATATTTTTCCACGTTCACTTTTCGTTAACCAGCTCTAGTTCTTCAATCCCTTAAAAAGAAAAGCACGCCGAAAACATTATCGATGGACTGTGCTTCACAGTTCGGTAGTTTACGGTACAATTATCCGCATACCGTTCTCCACTTCGACGCTTCACATACTGCTCAACTTGAGGCTGAAAAAGCATGATTTTGCTTTCATCCGTATACATCACGTTTCTCCAATTTTCCGCAGTCCATTTTCGGTGCGTTTTTTTTATGAGAAGCTATACCATAGTCTCGCAGTCGACGTCTAACAGTGAGACGTCTCATTATTGATAAAGTATTTGTCCACACATTGCATACTTATTTCCGTTCCAGTTTTGAACCGATCCTGCAGTGCAATTCTTTCCAACCTTCTATCTTTTCGTTCTTCAATCATTCTTTTACGACCCGTTCCTTTTTTCCTATCTATCATGCCCGAATCGTCGTACTTTGCTGAAGTTCTGGACACTGTTGATTGATTACACACTTCATAATTTTAGAAATCGCGTGACTGTACTAGTTCGCACTACTTAACGTAATAATTTTGATTTTTCCTTTCACACCCAATTTATTTCTTTTTTCAGTTTTATTTCAAAGTTCACCCTTTGAATCTGTTTTTCACTAATTTATGATTTAAGACACAAAGAACTTTTAACGAAAATTTAACTACAGATACAGTACAATATAACGGTATTAAAATTAGGTGGAAAAACAAGAAGCTAAATCGACAGAAAAAGAAACGAAAAGCACTGGTTATACAAGTATATTTAAGTGTTAAATTTTCTATGATCGTAAAAATTACATAAAATGTGAAATATTGAAGATTTTAATGAAACTTTTTTTCCGCACTGCACAAATTCGAAAATGTATTAAGGTCAACAGATATTTGAAAATTCTTTATGAGGTACGCATAGTGTTCATTTGAAACCAAAATTGTCTGCTCTCTTTCAGATTTTATTTTCCAATTCGAAATTTATGCTCAGTTTTCAGATATGCTGCAAAAATTATGACCGAGAATGTTTTTTTGATATCGAGCTTCTTTGGAAAAGTGCTAGATTCTAACAGAGTATGCTTAATTTCATTACTATTGTTCAAAGTTATTACTATTGTATTTTCTATAACTAACAATTTTAAGTTTCTAGAATGCAATACAAACTACTACAACAACAACACAAATTACACTGTTTTATCTGTGACATTTCCACATAACAAATAAATCCAGTACGACAGAGCGTATGAGTAATGTATGAAAGAGTATAAATTGTCAACACAGTTGCGAGTTTTTTAACCAAATTTTTGCACTTACAAAATAAATTTTTATTTTAATCCTAAAATCAGCATTAAAAATTGAATTTTTTTTTTATTTTCATTTATAAATAAATTTCCAAATTTTAATCCCAAAATCAGCATTAAAATTGAAAAAAATTTTTTTTTGCATTGAGAAATAAATTTTAATCCCAAAATTTTGATAAAATATAAAATATTTTTAATCCAGAAATTGGTGGAACAAATGATATAATTATTTTCAAAACAAAAAGTGGAATGAAAAGAGGAAAGCAGAAAGTTTAAAATATATTTCTAACTGAAATAATTAAATAATAAAATTAAAAGTTAGTAAATTTAAATAAACCAAAATATGGTAAACTAAAAGCCTTCGTTTTACAATACAAAGTTCAATATTTGAAGACAATTTATATTGAGTGTAACCAAAGTTTGTTTTTAATTTGTTTTAGCAAGTATTCCTGTGGTTCTGGGGATTAATATTTTTCAGTTTTCAATCCTGTTTTTTTTTGGGATTAAGATTTATCATTTTTCGATCTTGAATTTTGGATAAAAATATTTTTAATTCGATTTTTGGGATTAGAAACTTGAAAAATTTCTAATTTTTAATAGAATTTTGTTTTATAATTAACTTTTTCGACCTTCCAAAATTAAAAAAAATATATTAATGTTAATTCAGTTAACTTTAAGGCATTATTTGCAACCCTGGTTGACATGTATGAATTATTAAAATCAAAAAAACAAAAAAACAATACAACAATACAGTTTTTACTTGATACAATTTATAGTTTTCCAATATGTGCAACTTCATAGAAAGCATTAATTTATATATAATTTGTAGTGTGACCTTGATTACGTTAGTATTTGCTATAAAACTGCTGCTGACACTCAAATATATGTGCAAAATGTTCAAAGAAGTATTTAAAATAAAAAATAATAAAAACGTGATTGTGGACATGTATTTCCGCACTAAAAGCAAATGTGGAAGCGATATGTAATATTTAATATAAACATGAAAAAATATACATATATTTAAAATATATTTTGCATACAAAATTACCATTTAAGTTTAAATTTGAATTTTAATAAAAATATATTTTACAATTAAAAAAGTATAGTTTAAGTTTAAATTTGTATTTAAACAATTTCTTTTCATAAACATATAAAATATTAAGAGTGAGAACGGCAACTTAACGAATATTATTTTTATATTAAGATAGCTGAAAACGCAACAATAGTTTAGTAAATATATTAATTATTATTTATAATAATAGTTTCAATAAAACGCATAGCTAAAATGAAAAATGTACAAGATTCCAATATTTTTCTCATATTCTATTTTAAAATATGCTTACAAAGTATAATTATTTATAATGAAAAATATAATTTGTAATTATATGTACTTATATCTTTCTATAAGTATTTAATCTCCAGACTTTAAAACAATTTAAATGTTTCTCAAATGCCAGTGGTCTGAATATTTTAAGCTTTAGAAGGATTTTAAATTTTAAAATTCGTTATTTTTGTATTAATTTTTTTTTTGCAAACACCTCTGAAGCTTCAGTTTTTGCTCTAAAAAATATTATCCAATGTAAAGCAGTCACTTATATTCAATTTAAGCTGTACCTCAGTGATTTAAGATTCATTCATTCATGTATTTAACAAGGTTTTCTTTTGTATATTTTGCATTAAACGACTAGGTCTACAACTGTGAAAATTGGATATTCTGATACAAAATTGTCCGCTCTACAAAATAATCTCCACATTTTTTTCCATAAAACCACTCCGTTGAAAGTTATAGGCAGTTAAAATAATGTAAAAATGTACTGAACATTCTTACAAGTGCCTTTAAATTCTTGGTTGCTCATACGACATAGTGTACCGTATGCATGCACAGTCAATTGATGTAAAGCAATACTTTTAAAGCAATATTTTAATGGAAAAAAATTATCAAGACTTTTTTGTAGAGCGGCAAATTTTGTTTCTAAATATCATTTTATACAATTTTTTGGTTAATTTGCTTTAGCGATAAATTATTAAAATCAATAAACTTATTGCAATTGATATAGAAATTTCATGTAAAATGATGTAGGCACTGTTTGAATTGAAAATAAAGAGTTCGTTTACGTTGGTTATTCCTCTTTTAAGACTTTAGGGGCTTTTCCAAGAAAAAAAAAAACGAAATAAATAACGGACGCATCGTCTTAATCAATAAACATACATTCAACTCCATTATATACAACTTATATATTTAAATAGTTTAATAAGTAATTTGTTTGTTCACTGATAACTGAAAACTATTTCCTTAAGAACTGTTACACTTTAGCTCTCTCTCTCTCTCTCTTTCAAATACTATAAACTTCGTTCATTTTTATTCCTCTTGAAATGTTGAGAATAAACTGAAATAAAATATACAAAAATCCGTTCCAAAAATTTAAAAAATATAACAATAGAAAATTAAGAGATAAAAAAAAAACTTATACAATAAAAAGAAAAAGGTAAATTTATTAAAACAATTAAGAAATAAATAAAAATAATAAATTAAATAAAAAGAAAAAAGAAAAAATATTGAATAAAAAATTGAGGAAATATAAATGTACTAAATAACATAAAAAGGAAAAAATAAATTCATTTAAACAAATTAAGAAATTAATAAAAAAAATTAACTAAAATAAAAATAACCATTTTTAATTAAAATAAACAAAGTTTAAAAAGTTAATTAAAAAAATTAAAAAATTAACTTTAATTATAATAATAATTTTAAATTACAATAAATAAATTAAATAAAAGGAAAAAATAAATAAATTGATTAAAAATAAGAAAAAATTAAACTATTAAATAACACAAAAAAATAATAATAAATTCGTTAAAAAAAATAAGAATATAAATATTTAAAATTAACAAAAAAAAATTAGCTAAAATAAAAATAACCATTTTTTAACTAAAATAAATAAAGTTTAAAAAGTTCATTAAAAAAATAAAAAATTAACTTAAATTATAATAATAATTTTAAATTACAATAAATAAATTGATTAAAAAATAAGAAAAAATAAAACTATTAAATAACATAAAAAAATAATAATAAATTCGTTAAAAAATTAAGAAATAAATAAAAAATTTAATTTTTGTAAAAACAATTTTAAATTAAAATAAATAAAGATTAAAAAAATATTTGCAAAAAATTAAGAAATTAATAAAAAAAAATAACTTCAATAAAAACAACAATATTAAACAAAAATAGATAAATTTTAAAAAGTTTGAAAACATATATTTCAGTTCGTATTCAATAAACTCACACCAGAATTACATTTCAATAGTTTAAGAGGAGTTGTTCAATAATTTAATTAAATATATTCTTTCACATAAAGAATTTAGAAAATATTTCAATAATTTCTCATTAATTTTGGTACGATTATGTATATCTGGTATAATTATATATGTTAAATGATTTTTTTAGCACTTAATTTTAATTTTTCCTCCATAAAATTAAAAAAAAAACTTTACGCATAAGCTTACATACATACATATGTACATGTTTATGTAAATGCGTGTATTTTAATATAAAATTAAAGAAACTTATACGTACACTCTTTCTGTGAATTACTACATAGTATGAACTTATTAATTAATTCCGTACAAATACACTGTGTATATCATACATATAAGACATACATATGTATTAGCTTGGAAATAGTTTTAAATAAACAGTCAGCTAAACCAAAATATTTATTTTCTGTATTTACTTTGCTTTAAGTTGCTGGTGTTGATATTAGTCGCCTTAATAAATTTGTGGTGAGTATAAAATGCTTTGTCGATCGGTGAGGATCTGGGGTTTAGCAGTTTATGAGTAACACAAAGAACGAATATCTGTCCCAGTTATATTCATCGATTTTAGATCAACACTACGACCTAACCTATCTAATTTTGATTCTTCATCTAGTTCCTTGAATTGCGAAGTGCCTAGATATTAAAGGCGAGTTATAGATAATGCTGAACGTAGGAGTTGTTCCAGCGACTCTATAATACTTAATTCTTTCCACTTTCTGCATTTATCGTGGTTACTTATGCACATTTGACCAACAACAATCCTGCTGGCTGGCTTATAAGATATCTTAGCTACACTTTTGGATACATATCTGGTATATTTGGTATCGGTAATGGAAGTCAATCCAGAAATTACCCCACACCCCATATACCAAATGTAGTGATTAACAGTGGCGGTTCCAAAATCGAAGTTTTTATTCAAATTCATAAAATTTTTCTAAGTAACATCAATACTGAAAATATGTTGGAAGAAAATATGTTAAAATCGCCACTGGTGATTATCAACCTTCCGATTAACTTTATTCCATATACATACATATAGTACATACATCAGTAAATTAGAAGTAATCAACCTTTACCAGTAAAAAATGTTCAAATTCGTTGTTTTTGTTTTTCTTTTATTATATTTAATAATGATTCAATTTTTACAATATTTCACTTTTCGCTATTGAACTTCAAGAAAACTACGAATAGCTTTACAAAACTTAATCTACAAAAAAATGTCCGTGTACTTAGGCATGTAAGTATATATGTATGTGTATGTATTTGAATTAATATAAAAACAGCTTACAGACATTCGCTATATACACGTTTACATACTAAATATGTACTCGTATGTGGATATGTTTGCTAAATTCTAGATACTCAATATTCTGCCCCCGTCATAATGCAGGTAGGCGTATATAAATATATATACAAGTATATATATATAAAATATACAACATCCATAATAAATTTATTATTAAATACCCTAATTATCTTAATAAAAAATGTTCAAATATTACGAAAATTTGTTGACTCCTATCAAACTGCTGAAATTTTCGTCTTTACTTTACTTAACATATATGTAGGTATACATATATGTATATATGTATATGTATATAACAAAGATATTTTAGATTTGTTGGTATGAGGGTATTCACAATGCATGTTACAAAAATTTATTGCTTGGTGGATTGATAAAAAATGTTATGATTTAGTTTAATGTGGATTTTTTGTGAGATTGAATTTTAAAAATTTAGTTTTATACTGTTTAAATGAAAGGGCTTGCAAAAATAGAAATTTTTTGACTTTAAAAATATGCAATTGTCAATTTAAAAAGCATTTATATGAAATTGCAAAATAATTTTTTTTTAAATTTTTTTTTAGAATTTTAAATCGCTCTGTTTCTGAATTTTTGAAAAAGTGTCGAAGTTTTATATTTTTTATGGAGAAAAAACCATTATGGTATACAGTAATTAATAATTTTGAATATTAAACGTTGTGTAATTAATTTTATGATTTTTTGGCGCAGGTGTAGGCGCTTTGTAGTGGTATTTATAAATTATAATTATAACTAAGGAGGCGGATAAAAATACAAATAATTAATATGACAAAAAAATAGTTGCATACTTTTGGGCGCTCATCAAAATATTTTAATTCCACCTTTAAAAAAAAATATTGCGCAGAATTAAAAAAAAAAAATTATTAAGAACAAAATTTTTTAAATAAAAAAACATTTTAATAAAAAAAATATATTTAAAGAAAAAAGTATGAATAAAAAAGGTAAAAAAAAATTATTAAAGACCATTAAACCAAAAAATAAAATTAATTATTAAAAAAAATTTAAATAAAAAATATGTAAAAAAATTTTTAGCAATGAATAATTTTCATGTGTATGCATTTTTATTTACACTAAATTTTATGAAAAATGTATACAAAAAGCAGTAATTTTAAAATGTTTAAAAAAAAATATTAAAAATAGTTTTTAAAAAAATAAAAAAAAAATATTAAAAAAAGTTTTTTAAAAAATTATAAAAAATTATTAAAAAAGAAAATGTGTAAATAAAAAAAAAAGAAAACAGTTCTTAGCAATGATTAATATTTTTCTTATGCATGAATCTTTATATTCACAAAATTCTATTAAAAAAAATTTTATAAAAAGCAATAATTTTAAATAATCGTCGAATAACAATTTATGAGTGGTTTCAAAGCATACCAAGGCTCTAAAGAAATATTCGAAAATTTTAATTGACTTTAGTTAGGAGTGAAGTATTGTTTTTTTGTGTTTGTATAATGAAAAGAATTCAGATGGACTTAAAAATTTGCAACTTCAAAAATAATTTACAATCATTGAACTTTGAAACAAAAGAAAATCGAAATTACAATTCTTGAACTTTAAAACTAAAGAAAATCGAAATTTCAGTCGTTTCGAAATATCGTTTATAAAATTATAAGCTTGTCATGCATGCTTTTCGAATACAATTTTCGAAATTTGTAATCAGCTGTTTTCAAAATTTCAAATTTTTTTATTTTATTTTTTGTGTTACTTTCTGTTTCTGTTTTCATTTATGATTTTTTAGTTTTTGTTTGTGATTTTCGTATAAATGCTTAGCTTAAAAACAATTTTGTTTTTTTTTTCAAATTTTTCATTTCGATATGTTCTACAATTTGTTTTTCAAATTTTCGATATGTTCTACAATTGATTTGTGATGTATAGTGTGGAGAGATTCTTGCTTACGTTCTAGACTAAACAATTTCTACAGGTGTTAGTTATTACTAGCAAGCATTGAGAGTTTATACTAAGATAACTAAAATCAAGTCTTAGTTCGATTTGTTGTCCGTTATTTTAATTTTTTATTTTTTTTTTGTATTTTTTTGCTTCAATTTTTTTTTCTTGAGTATACAAGTATGCATTCATGTTCAATTGATTTTAGCAAATCAAAGGCGCTATTTGCACACTCATTCATCAACAAATATTTTTCCTTAATTATTTTCTCGTCTGATTGTTTTTAACTATTCATAAATATTTAACAATAGTATTCAGTGTTCGAACAGTTCATTATCCATATGCATAAAGTTATGCAAAAGTTTCAATAAAAATTTACAAAAACCTCTGTAAACTACTTATTACCAATAAAAAAAGATTTCTACAAAATTTGTCCAAAAATTTGTAAAACTAATAAATCAACAATATAAACAATTTACGAAAAGAGACAGAAATGGCTTCTCATAATTGTCGAAGTCTTTTCGTCACAACGATCTTTTTGCTTCACTAGTCATATTTGGTGCTACTAATTGGCTAGCTTTGTATGGGCAGACTCTTAAAGACGCATGCCATGGTACTTGGCGAACGCCTTGCACAGGCAGAATGCCAAGAAGATGGCGAACAAGTGAACAATGCCAACGCCCAGCAGCACGCCAATAATGATTTCGCGGTGGGAGATAATCCAGTCAGTGAATACTTCATAGCAGCCCTGAAATTAATCAAAAGAAATATATGAACAATAGAAATTGCATGAAATATTTCTAATATGTATAAAAATAATTTTTAATATTTTCTAAAATTTATAAAAAAATGCATGATATATTGTTAGAAGTTATGAATAATTGCATGACATATTTTTAAAACCTATAAAAAAATTCTAAATTGTTTCTAAAATTTTTAAAAAAACATGGCTGACATGTTGTATAGAGAATTTCAAAAAATTACATGACATATTTTAGAGTGTAAGAAAAATTCCATGAAATATATCTAATATGCATAAAATATTTTTTTAATTTTTTCTAAAATTTATAAAAAAAGTTGCAAGAAATATTTTTTGAAAGTATGAAAAACTACATGAAATTACAAAAAAAATGGCATGATATATTTCGAGTGTACATTAAACAGTCGCATGATATATTACTAAAATTTATGATTTACCTTCTTGTAGAAGCTGTTGCTCTCACTAGGATTTATCACGCAATCATCGTCACGTGGCAACATTTGGCTCACATCCTTCAGCACACAGCAGGCTTCGGGTAGCGTGCGATTACCCTTGTTACTGATCCATGCGAGTGAGGCATCGAAGTCACGATAGTCATTCACGCCGCAGCAGCTCATCTGACTCATCAGTTGATTCCACATGAGTGTGACGGCATCCATATTTTCGTGGGTGGAGTAATAGTCGGTGATGGTGGATTGCAGGAAAGTTTTGGTCTCAGCGCGCGCCTAAAATCATGCCAAGTTAATTTTTGATTATATTGGAAACACATGGCAACTACTTGATAAGTGTACGAACCTTCTCCTTATAGAAAGCAGCCAAGCCACCGGCAACGATTTCGGCAATGAGCAGCAGAATCATGAAAACGCCGTACTGAAAGAAAGAAAGTAAGTAATATTAGACTTCTGTCGGAATAGAAATTAGAATAGTCTGATTTTGAGTTCAAATTTTTGTATAAAACGATATAACACTTAATTATTATTTAATGTGGCTACCGTTTTTACATCATAAAGGTTTGCAAATAAAAAATATATAATAAACGAGGTTGCCACATGTACATACATATGTATGTATTAAAGTAAAAAAAAAAATAATTTAAAATAAAACAACTTTTCGTTACACACAACAAAAAGGCTTATGTTTCAGAAAAAATATTTTTGGAGTTGCCACCTTATTCAATTTTTGTTTCATCAAATTTATTGAAAAAATATTATAGAATATTAAAAATATATACGCTATGATTTTTGTTTTGGGTTTGTATTAGAGAAGATTGCCATAATCATAGAGCTTTGGCTTTAGAAAAATAAAAAACTTTACCACGTGTACATATTTAAGTAAAAAAAAATCAATTTAAAATAAAACAATTTTACGTTACAGACAGAAAAAAACTTTTCAGCAAAAATATTTTATGGAGTTGCCACCTTTTTAAATTTTTTTTAGTCAAATATATTGAAAATTCGTAAAAAGTTGTAGAACATTAAAAAAAGTTATAGCAAAAACTATTAATAACGATTTGTTTAGAGTTTGTATTAGAAGAGGGTTGCCATACTTATACAATTTTTCTTTAAGAAAAACAAAAAAGTTTACCACGTGTATATATTGTAAATCAGAAATGCAAATTTTCAATACCTGCAACAAACAAAGAAAGCTTGTTTTTCTGTAACATAATTTTCTACAATTGCCACCTTACATTTGAAGTATATGTTTTTTAAATTTGAGTTGAAATTTTGGATAAAAAAAAATTAGAAAACTGGCAAACATTCGTATAAAATGTTAAATATGTACAATTATTTACTTTTACGTGAGTGTAACTTGTAAAATAGTTGCCACCTATACATAATTTTTCATATAAATTGATTTAGAATTAAGCAACAGTATTCAAAATCAGAGGTTATTAAAAAAGCTTTCTAGGCAAAATTCCGATTTCTTTGGCGCCGTGATATGAAGGTGCCGTTGGAAAGAGGAAGTCCACCTGATTAAAAAATACCATATATAGGGCTATAGGTCCAGCAAACGCTTAGTTTACGAGATAGACGACTTTAAAGTTCAAAAATTCCAAAAATTCTTCATCAGCTAGTGCTTCATCAATGAAACTCTGAACAGTAATTGGGAGAAAATGTTTTGTTAGAGGAACCATGTCACCCAAATTTTCTGACATTCTGGGACTACTGAATTTCTTAATTCCATTCCTGTCTGTAGAATTCCATCCACATAGCCCGGCTACACTTTTTTATGGCCATAAGATCCTGAGATCCTAGATCATCGCGATAACTTTTCTCAAATAAGTTTTGACGATAGTTAAAAAGAAGCAGTTTTGGACTCCGACGACTTTTGATACCATTTTTATACTCTCGCAACAAAGTTGCTAAGGAGAGTATTATAGTTTTGTTCACATAACGGTTGTTTGTAAGTCCTAAAACTAAAAGAGTCAGATATAGGGTTATATATACCAAAGTGATCAGGGTGGCGAGTAGAGTTGAAATCCGGATGTCTGTCTGTCCGTCCGTGCAAGCTGTAACTTGAGTAGAAATTGAGATATCATGATGAAACTTGGTACACGTATTTCTTGGCTCCATAAGAAGGTTAAGTTCGAAGATGGGCAAAATCGGCCCACTGCCACGCCACAAAATGGCGAAAACCGAAAACCTATAAAGTGTCATAACTAAGCCATAAATAAAGATATTAAAGTGAAATTTGGCACAAAGTATCGCATTAGGGAGGGGCATATTTGGACGTAATTTTTTTTGGAAAAATGGGCGTGGGCCCGCCCCCTACTAATTTTTTTGCACATATCTCGGAAACTGCTATAGCTATGTCAACCAAACTCTATAAAGTCGTTTCCTTCAGGCATTTCCATTTACAGTTCAAAAATGGAAGAAATCGGATAATAACCACGCCCACCTCCCATACAAAGGTTATGTTGAAAATCACTAAAAGTGCGTTAACCGACTAACAAAAAACGTCATAAACACTAAATTTTACGGAAGAAATGGCAGAAGGAAGCTGCACTAAGGCTTTTTTTTAATTGAAAATGGGCGTCGCCCACTTATGGACTAAAAACCATATCTCAGGAACTACTTTACCGATTTCAATGAAATTCGGTATATAATATTTTCTTAACACCCTGATGACATGTACGAAATATAGGTGAAATCGGTTCACAACCACGCCTTTTTCGTATATAACGCTATTTTGAATTCCATGCCTTCTCTGTATAATATATATACATTAGGAACCAATGATGATAGCGGAATAAAACTTTACACAAATACGGTATTTGAAAAATATGTAAATGACGGATAATGAAATCTCGATTATCACTTTATCATGCGAGAGTATAAAATGTTCGGTGACACCCGAACTTAGCCCTTCCTTACTTGTTCAATCAACGATTTTTGCATTCCCAATCGTTGATTGTGTTATCGGGATTACCTTGCACAACGTACTCACCAATACTGTGATTGGTGGTTAAACTAGTGGTGTTCAAACCAAAAATTTGTTATATCCCATGATACTGTTTCTCACCATCAGAAATCGTGGCAAAATTTGTCTTCCTTATATACATATGTAGTATTCCCAGTACAGTTTCGTTAGAAACGTTTCGTCTATCTTTACAGTCTTTTCTTTTCTACCGCGACAAAACACTTCTGCTGCTTCCCTGAGGTAACTGTAGTAATCTACTATAGTTCCACAACTCAGGGAAGAGTCTTCGTTTTGCTTCCATTTGCTTCCTTTAACTTAACTTTCGTAACAAAACAAGAAATTGTTGCCAAAATTTCCTTAGGCGCTAATTTATAGGAATGTCCATCAAATATGTACCCTGCACAGGTTTTACACCAAAGCGACCTTCCTTAAAAGAATTTCATTGATTGCTCAGTCGTTTGAACCAGTTTTGCAAACGACGCAATGTACATGTAAATATCCAGTAGCTCTGAACACAATTATAAATTATATGAAATAATGTTATAATAAATATTTTTATAGTATTATGATAATATATAAATATGTTATATTACAATCACATATATTTTATAATATTATCATATAGTTTTACTTATCTGTGTTTATTAAATACTAGAATACCCGTCCACGCTTCACTGTGGCTGATACTTAGATAATACTACTACTACCATCTATATGATTTCTTTAGTTGGATTATAACTATTAGTTAATAAGATAGCATTGCGTTTTGGGGGAAAATACTGTTGAATTTGGGCTCAGAGAAATCCACCGTTGAAAAGATATTTGCTAAGCTGGAAACAGGCGAATTGAGCAACGAGGACAAGATGCTCTAATGATGCGAAAGCTATGTGCAAAGTGGGTGCCTCGCAAGTTCACAATCCAATAAAAACAACGAATAATGATTCTGATTCTGAGAAGTCTTTGAGTGCTCTTTAATCGTAATGAAACCGAATTTTTGCGTCGGTGTGTGACAATAGAAACATAGCTCCATCATTTCCCACGGGAGTCCAATCGACTATCATTCTAGTGGACTGCACATGATGAACCGGTTCTCAGACGTGGAAAGACGAAAAAGTCGGATGGAAAGGTTATTACATCAGTCTCTTGGGATGCACGTGGTATAATATATACTCAACGACTGATTACTGAGCCAGTTATAATCCATTGTTGTATTAAATTTTGACATAAAGAGATAAAAGGTATCATAAGCCCTTACCCTGATTATAATTAATCTCTCCACCAATTTACAACCAAATCGGTTCAGCTGTTCTGGAGTTATACTCGTAAATGGTCTAACTAACACAACTTTCTTTTATATATATAGATAAATCACATGTTATTCATATAATAGGTTGTCAAAAAAGTCTTGCGGTATTTTCGCTAGTTGGCGCTGAAAGCGCGTAGTTGTAGTTTTATTCGTCGCATCGGGTCATGCTATACCTTTTTGGAAAGCTCATTTCACGCGCTAACATGTGTTTGATTGATTGTCGTTTCTTTTAAGTCGTTCGTGTGTTATAGCGTCGCAAACATGGAGCAAAATAAGGAGAAAATACGGCATATTTTACAGTACTACTACGATAAAAGCAAAAATGCATCTCAAGCCGCCAATAAAATTTGTGCAGTTTATGGACCCGATACAGTTTCCATTTCCACCGCACAACGATGGTTTCAACGTTTTCGTTCTGGTGTAGAGGTGGTGGAAGCCGTAGCATAGCATCGGTCAAGAGCTGTGCATGAGTCATCAAAAATTCATTTCAATTTCAATAAAAAAAAAAACAATCAATAAAAATACCGCAAGACTTTTTAGACAACCCATTATGTACTTGTATATGGAAAAAGTGTTTATACACTCATTTATAGCTTGAAAAATGTTGGAACGAATTTTGTTTATAGTTAAGGGGTTACATGCGTTTCCTCGGGTAAAAAACAGCTTTTTTTCAAAATTTTTTTTTCGCATATAATAAAATAATATTTTTAAATATTTTATTAGAATTTTTTATTGTTACAAACATACACTATTAGTAAAGAAATTCTGAAATTTTTGAAAAACAAGGCAGGATAAGTCCTTACAAGATCATCTAAAGTGAAAAATACGTGTTTTAGTTATATACTCAAACGAAGGAAAATTAACTGAAAATTGGATTTTTAGCAGACATTTTTACAAAAAAATTAAAATTTCGCGACATTTTTTTTCAAATAGTTGTAATTGAAAAGAATCCTTCGTCCAAGTCAAAATGGATCTTAAAGATATATGTAGAATTTCATGAAGATCGATTGAGTAGTTCTCGATAAATCTTGCCAACCGACTTCAAGAACACAGTTTTCAAAAAACGCGTTTGAAAACGGCGCACTTAGCCTAGCTAGCCTCGAGCGCACAAGTCCTTAAGACTGTATATCCGAAACTATTACTCGGATCAACAATATGTGGCGCCATTTTTCGACTGGCCAACGCAGGCGCTCTTCAGCAAATTGAACTCTGGTCTGCACATGCCGGGGTTCAAGTAATGGCATCTTTCTTGGACTCCAGCTATATAGTTTAGCTGTTATTAACTTTTTTCTTATTGTTGAAGCAGTGACACTAACACTTAACTCATCTTTAATTTTTTTAGGCATAAAATGGCTTTTCACGGGCCAAAGTCACAACTTTCCTCAACTGTGTCCACGAAGAGTTTCTTTTCGTCTCCTTATTTCGGCATTAAGTTTAAATTTTTTAAATCACAGTAAAAAAGCAACTACGTGACCTAAAAAATCCAAGCATGTGATAACTGTAACAAAAATCAATTTAAGCCCAGAGTGGCAATATTTGGACCTATGTTTTGGCACAGAAAAAACTAAATAAACAGAAATTCTAATTGTAAAAATAACATTGTTGTTGTATATAGCAATAATCAGGGTGACGATCGGAGTCGATTCAGCCATGTCCGTTTATCTGCTCAACTGTCTGCAAATACCCGATTTTTAATTCCGATTTTCATTCCGAGATTGAGTGTCTTAATTTCAATGCATCGTCAAAACATTACGTATACGCCCAGTTGGTCAGGACCGAAATAAGATTTAGCGTATAAAAAAAGTGAGAAACACAAACGCAATCAACAAGCGAAAGAGCGAAAAAAACAAAGTGCATTAAAATTATTATGAAAACATTTTTCTGTATTTTGTTAAGCGCTGCTTTCCTTGCTCACCACTACACTATGCACTAAGCCTTACATATATCATTGCAACGAATAGAGTTTTGATTATTTAGAAAAATATTTCATACACATATATACATACATATATACAGGTATATATGTATATATTTTTATGACACAATTAACTACTTGGGGATGAAGCGATTAATTTACAACAGCAACGCGGAGTTAAGACGACCTATTAGCGATAAAGTGGCATGTTTCTGTTGCCGCAAAGTCGCGATGCGAGGAAAGTGCAGTAAATTAAATTTCTGTTTGTGAGCATTGAAATCTTAAATGGAGCAATTACATGGTGCCTTTTGCGCCGGCTTTTAGTGACAAGTTGACTACAAAAGCCGCCACAACCAGACCAAACCAGCTTTAAGCAATGCAATTTCCAAGCCATGTTGATGGGCGGAAACGGCATTCTTGTTATGGGCAACACTTAAAAGTACATTCTCCGAATTGAGCATCAAAAAAATATTAAAGAAAAAGTCAAATCCTATATAAAGTATGCTTTTTCATAGTATGTAAGTCATTTCGGATGTATATTTTTTGGAAAAATTAAACAAATATAAATTGAGGCAGGGCATGATAAGATAAAGACAGTAGGCGTCTCAAAAGCTAGCCTGAGTCATATAACGTATGAAACCTTAGAAACTGGTGGTGCAATGAGTGCCGCTTTATTTGGCGAAGAAAAAAGTACTTTTCATTCCCATGGCTAAATAGGTCTAATTAAGTCACGAGCTAAACCATATTTAATATTGTCAAATGGGATCGCATTTTAGCCAAACAAGACTCCGAAAGGGTCTTGTTCTGAAAATGAAAGAGTCCGTTCCCATGACTGTTGAGTCTACGTAACCGGAATGGACTCGGACTGTTAAGGACAAGGACTGTCAACTCTGCAGTATATTGCCTCTACAACATCAACAACCCCCAAAGAGCGATGCTTACATAGAAAATAGTTTAGTTAAGCGACTAGACAAGAAGTAAAGTTAGCAGTTAATTTTAGGGAACATCTGTCACCTTTCTTCTACTAAACAAGTAAGGAAGGGCTAAGTTCGGGTGTCACCGAACATTTTATACTCTCGCACGATAAAGTGATAATCGAGATTTCATTATCTGTCATTTACATATTTTTCAAATGCCGTATTTGTGTAAAGTTTTATTCCGCTATCATCATTGGTTCCTAATGTACATATATATATATTACAGAGAAGGCATCAGATGGAATTCAAAATAGCGTTATATTGGAAGAAGGCGTGGTTGTGAACCGATTTCACCCATATTTCGTACATGTCATCAAGGTGTTAAGAAAATATTATATACCGAATTTCATTGAAATCGGTCTAGTAGTTCCCGAGATATGGTTTTTGGTCCATAAGTGGGCGAGGCCACGCCCATTTTCAATTTTTAAAAAAAGCCTGGGTGCAGCTTCCTTCTGCCACTTCTTCCGTAAAATTTAGTGTTTCTGACGTTGTTTGTTAGTCGGTTAATGCACTTTTAGTGATTTTGAACATAACCTTTGTATGGGAGGTGGGCGTGGTTATTATCCGATTTCTTCCATTTTTGAACTGTGTATGGAAATACCTGAAGAAAACGACTCTGTAGACTTTGGTTGACATATCTATAGTAGTTTCCGAGATATGTACAAAAAACTTAGTAGGGGGCGGGGCCACGCCCACTTTTCCAAAACAATTGCGTCCAAATATGCCCCTCCCTAATGCGATCCTTTGTGCCAAATTTCACTTTAATATCTTTATTTATGGCTTAGTTATGACACTTTATAGGTTTTCGGTTTCCGCCATTTTGTGGGCGTGGCAGTTGGCGGATTTTGCCCATTTTCGAACTTAACCTTCTTATGGAGCCAAGAAATACGTGTACTAAGTTTCATCATGATATCTCAATTTTTACTCAAGAACAGACGGACGGACAGACGGACGGACAGACAGACATCCGGATTTCGACTCTACTCGTCACCCTGATCACTTTGGTATATATAACCCTATATCTAAACTCTTTTAGTTTTAGGACTTACAAACAACCGTTATGTGAACAAAACTATAATACTCTCCTTAGCAACATTGTTGCGAGAGTATAAAAAGAAAGGATTTTTGGTAATTTCAAAAAAAGCTACTTTGTCGACTTCAACTGCGCTAAAAAGAAGTGCTTCACTCCTGCAGTGTTTCCAACCTTCTCCATGGATGAAACATTAAAAAAGCCACTTCTTGGCGATATTTCCATACAATAAGCTATGGTCGAAAAAAATTGACAAAATGGGCGTATGAATGAATGTTTGTTTACGTGATCATTTTTTTCCAAATGTCTGCAGTTTAAGGCAGAAAGATAAGTGGTCGTCCTGCCACGAACGGCACGAACCAGTTCAGCCATACAAATTTTTCGCGAACACAAACGCAGTAATTGCTTTAGAAAACAGATAATTATGCCGAGGGAGTTGAATATGTCGACCAGATTACTGTCAAGACTCTTTGGATGTTCAAGTGAAATCCTGCTAACTGGTCATCAGCTGACAATGCTCTTGAACGCAACGTAAATTAGGCTCAATAGATGTAAGCGGCATCCTTCAGTAGCACGCGGACAACGGCCATGAAAGTATTCTTTTTACAAATGAAAAATCAGGTTTTTTACCAAATCCACTGAGTTGCTGGATAAGGTTTAATTTGGTTAACAGCCGGTAGTACAATGGGTCTAATGATAGATTACGATTACTAAGGGAGATTACGCGCCTCCTTTTTCAACCAACCAACCAAGAATTCAACGTGTTGCTCCAGCTGCTGTAACAATTTGGTGAGGAGTCTGCTGTGAAGTCATTACATCTCTTCACTACTGTTAAAAAGTGATTAAATGTGGGCAAAATTGTAACAACCGATGTTTTCGTTTATGCGTAATAAAGCAGCTAAGCAATACTCTCTTAGATGGAGGGCATTGCATCTTCGAGTAAGAGCCTACTCCAATACATAAGACAAATACCACACAGTACTACTTTTATTGCCATTACCAGTCTATCACAATACCATTAACAGATCGAAATTTAACTACTTCATTCTTCGACCTAGCAGGAGAAGGTGATCCTATCCTATACCAACATTTATTTTGATTCTTTGGACACCCAGAAGTTTGTATTTTAATTTTGCTGGGACTTCGAATAATTTCTCATATTATTAGTCAAGCATCAGGTAAAAAGGAAACTTTTGGTTTGCTGATTTCAAAGCTGCAAATGATTAGCCGATTAGAGTAGAGTTTGTGGTTAGAGTTAGGGAATATAGCCTCTCGAATGCCTCGTCAATTCCAATAGAAACTGTGTGTGCTGCTACTGATCAATTTCCGCGTCGTTTCGAATACAATTTTGTTGATCGCTTGCTTAATATATGGAACATTAAATAAAAATATCTTTATTAAAAGCTGTGTTACAGAGTCCATTTTGTATGCTCGTAATGTACCTAAACTTGTAACAGAACTTATGGCAGGACTAGATAGTGTCAAAAAAATGAGTCAAATATTTTAGAAAAGGCCAAAATAATTACTTAAAAATGTGGATCAGCACCCTGCACAAATATATTCGTATTTTTCCATTCAAACTTATGATATGAGTTGGAGAAAAAGACACAACCCAGTTATAATTAGATATATGTATATTTAAACAGAGCATAAAAATTTCCAAAACTTCCCACAATAAATTTTAGCTGATCCTAAATCTTGTATCTCCATATCTTATAGCTTGATAAATTATTTGCAGATATTTATAAAATAAATAAAATATTTGCCGGTTAGGTAAGCAACACGTAGTATATAGACCTTCGGATTTTCCCCATCATAAACCATTACGTATATTTTGACAATTGCACTTATATATGTACATATATAAATACCCAGCGGGATATGGTAGACATTGGTAAACGAGCGAGGTAAACGATGCAGCATGATTGTATCGTTTACTCTGATCGATCAAAATTAATACGGCGATGTCCTAGGAAAAGTAAGAGTTCACCCCTTTCGCTTACCATAGCGACGCAGAGTTCTTCGATGCCAAGATCAATAGTAAAATAGAAAAAATTGCATATTAATTTTGCTTTATTTATAAAAGTGCATGTACATACATATGTATGAAAATAAGTATTTATGTATAAAAAGAAATGCTTTTCCTTTAATTTTGTGGCTGAGTCTATTTTCGTTTTTTTTTTCCCAAGCAACGAGACTTGAAGAAACGGCCTTTGGCGAGTCTGATGCTTTTTTGAATTTGGTGAGCATACTTCGATTCGGTGAAGCCTTCTACTTTCACACATTCTACAAAAAAATTTGAAACCGTATGTAGTTATAAATTTGAAGCTATGTCCTTCAATGATAAAAACACGAAAAACTTAGCAAATAGTAACGCATTAAAGTGCTTAAGTTCCTTTAACGATTTTTTGCCCTTCACACCGAAGTAAATATATTCCAGCAAAACCACAATTCAGCGCATCCTCTTCAGAATCACTTTCAGCATTTATGTTTTCAGCCATTCCGAAAAATTCACTTTCTTCTTTTTTAATTAGTCTTCGCGAGAACATTCTTTATTTCTTTATTCAAAATTAAACACAAAAATAAACAAAATTTTTAATTAAAATAGCAGCTTAACTAAACACAACAAACTTTGTGCAAATTTTCTTCAAATGCTTGACGATTTGACGAAATAATGAAAATATTTACTTATAAATTTTATTCCATCAATTTGTATTTGTTGTTTATACAACATTGTTTTGTAACGTTTTTCATGTACTTATTTGATTGTAAATATGAACAACACCTGGTATCGAAGAATTCTACATAGAATTTTCTTCGAAGCATTCTTCAAAGAAAAATGTAAGCGGTGAACCATTATCCCGCTGGGTATGCATACTATATGGGTCGTTCCATACAAAATTTATATGCAAAACTTGTTTTCTCTCTTTCTTTGAGGCAAAATATTGAACACGTATTTTTTATTTTGAAAAATTTTTGAGTTGTGAATTTTCAGAATAAGAAAAATTTTCAGAGTAAGAAAATTACTATAAAATAAAAAAAATAATAATAATAATTTTTTTTTCGATTTGAAAAGATTTTTATTCAAAAATTTATTCGAAATTTTTATTTCAAAATGCATATTCGACTCCACAGTTATTGGTACATAAATGTTTTCAAACTTTATCAAAAAACTTTGAATGCAAATTTTTAAAGAAATTACCCAAGCACAAATGTGATCACGGTAAATATAATAAAAATATAATCAAAAGCAAACATTGTCTAAATGTCTAAAATACTGAATTGCATTTATGTTTATAATTCCAACTGTAACAAATACATTTATAACGGCTTTATAAATAAATGTGTGGTCCATATACCAGCAGAACGTATATTATATCCGTATGTACATAGGGAGAAAAGTCTGAAAATTTGTTGACTGATAACGCAATATGATGTAAGTGAAGGTATTAAGATGAAATTATGTATATATATAAAGTCAGTTCGCCGTGAGGCCGCTTCAAAAGCGCACAATTAGTATATAGAATCAGCCAAAGCGCGGTTGGCCATCACCGAGTTTCTGCTTTTGCAAAAATTTTATGCCTAAATTCTTGAAATATGTTTGGTTTGTGCAAAAATTCGGAAGGCGTCTTCAAATTTGAGTTTCGGCGACAATTGCTGGCTTCAGTGTGCAGTAAGCAGACAAACACCAATGTAGTTTTACAGTGCTTTCAGGAAATGGAGTGAAATGGAAAATAATGTGTCATTTAATATATTGTGCAAAATTTAATGTTTGATAAATTTTTTATAATTTTTTAAAGCATATGTGAGTTGAAGCTTAGAGAGAAAAAAAGGAAAAGGCATACATATGTATATGTGAGTGCTTTGAAACAATCTTCTTCGAAAATTGTTTGAACAATTCTAGTGGTGAAAAACAAAAAATTTCTGCGAAGGGTGAATTTCTATAATTTCAGTAGCGACATTAGAAAATTAATGCAACAATTATAGTGATAAAAATTTGTTTACCATTATATGTGAGAATGTTGTGTAATAAAGGAAATGTTTTGAAAATTGTACAAGGAAAGCGCTGACCGAAGTGTTGAAAATTGTGATTTTTAACAAACTGTGCCTAAAATTTCTGGATTGAGAATGTAATAATTCCACATTGCATATTTTCACAAGCGAGATTACTTTAAGCAGCATTGCTTTTGATCCTTCAAAAGTTCAAGTTCTCCTTTGAAAGTAGTTTTTTAAATAGAATATGAAGTTTTGGATAAAACTTGAACCGAACCTCATATGCTGTTAACATAACTATGATGACACAGTGTTACGATTTATTAATTCAATTTATTTTCTTTCAAGGAAATTAAATTATAACTTTTAAATCCCGAAAGTTCGGAATAAAAATTAAACCTTTAATAAAATTAAAAATTGAAATTTTAGTGCGAGCGCTAGTTTAAATAGTAGAATCCGAAATACCAACGCAAACACGAAAAAATTTTGATTATAAAACAATTTTTTTTTAATTTTTTTTTTAGTTTTTAATTTTTACTGTTATTTTTTTAATACCCTATGGATATATTTATTTTCATAGTTTGGGACTACAAAAAAAAAAATAATAATAATAGTAATTTTTTAACCCAAATATCAGATTCGAAAATAAGTTTAATTAATTTCTTTCTTATAAATTTATTTTTAAGTCCGGCATTTGAAAAATTTTATTAATTTATTATTTTTTTCTTTTGTTTTGCAATCCCAAATTAAAAAAATAATAATTTTCACAATATGGTATTAAACATAAAATAAATAAAGAAATGAATAAAAAAAAATGTTCAATTCCTCAAATCGGAATAAAATTAAACAAAAATTTTAGTTTGTGAGATTAAGACTGTTCCTTTCTTTATTTTATAAAAAATTAATTTTTAAGTTTTCCTCCGACTAGAGGGATTACATATCATGTATAATTTATTTTTTATTTTTATAATTTTTTTTAACTTTGTATTATTTTTTTTCTTAATTTATTAATTAGTTTTTATTTAATTTTTCCTTTTTTGAAAAATCATTTTTAAGTTTTTTTCTGACTAGAGGGATTACATATCATGTATAATTTATTTTTTATTTTTATAATTTTTTTTAACTTTGTAATAATTTTTTTCTTAATTTATTAATTAGTTTTTATTTATTTTTTCCTTTTTTGAAAAATCATTTTTAAGTTTTTTTCCGACTAGAGGGATTACATATCATGTATAATTTATTTTTTATTTTTATAGTTTTTTTTTAACTTTGTATTAATTTTTTTCTTAATTTATTAATTAGTTTTTGTTTATTTTCTTCTTTTTTGAAAAATCATTTTTAAGTTTTTTTCCGACTAGAGGGATTACATATCATGTATAATTTATTTTTTATTTTTATAATTTTTTTAACTTTGTACTATTTTTTTTCTTAATTTATTAATTAGTTTTTATTTATTTTTTCCTTTTTTGAAAAATCATTTTTAAGTTTTTTTCCGACTAGAGGGATTACATATCATGTATAATTTATTTTTTATTTTTATAATTTTTTTAAACTTTGTATTAATTTTTTTCTTCATTTTTAATTTAATTAATTTTATGCCCTTTTGAAAATTTATTTTTAAGTTTTTTTCCGGTTCGAGAGATTACATTTCCTTTATAATCTTATATTTTTTTTTAATTTATTTTGATTTTTCAATTTTTATAATTTACATTTCTTTTATAATTTATTTTTTAATTTAATGCTTTTTAATTTTAATAATTTTTTATATTTTTATTTAATTTTTTTCTTTTATTCTTTATTAATTTTTTATTCCATTTTATTCTATTTTTTACTCCACAGATCAGAATAAAAATTATATATAAATTTTCGGTTGTGGGATTAAAAATTATCTTTAGCTTTATCAGGACGAGTCGAGCAAGAACGCATTTCACACTCAAAATATCCACCAAAATCATTCGAATAGACTCGCGAGAGATGTAGAGCTCACTTGCCATCTCTTTAACCCTCGCCTGACCTGTTTCAAGCACTTCCACCTATAGATATGTTCTTAATAACTGTTTTAAACTGGTTTAAATTATGAATAAAATAGTTAGTTTTATCCTTTTCCCCACTTTTTATTAATATTTTTCCTAAAGAAATTCAATAATGTTTAACTACAACTGTTTTTTAGCAGCTGAAAATTTTTTATGCCCAATATCAAAATTAATACCAGAAAAAGTTGAAGTTTGACATCACTTTAACTAAACATTTTTTTGACGGTTTGATTTGAAAATCATAATACCGAATTTCGAAATTTCAGCCAAAATGCAATTGGGTTGAAAACCATAATAGTAGCCAATGTTTAACTCCTGAACTTTCGAAGCAGTGCATATAAGTGAATCGGCCACTTCGATTTCCATTATCAGCCATCTGGTTTACCTTTTCGGCATTATTGAAGAAAAACTGTAAATTATGGCGTATCTTCTCTTTGTTGGTGTCCAACTCTGACGCGTGCTCAAAACAACAATATTGAGTTAAGCTATCTCAAGACTGTCTAGTAAGTGCCTTTAGTGCGAAATCTTATCTTTCTAACGCCATATAGTAATATAAATGCACTTACATAAATGGGACAACGCGAGTTACAGACCATTAAAGCCAACTGTTGGGAAAATTATGGATTAATTTTTAGGAGATATGTGCATGGGAATACTACTATCGCTGTATGAAATATGGTATCTGTGGGCATTCCAAATGCGTAAATTACATGACTCAACAAATCTGAAGAAAAAATTTTCGACTGATGTGCTAAGAGGTATGTGAGGTACCTGAGGTGTTCTGATTACGAATTTGAGTTGAAAAATTTTTCAATCACGTACAGCTTTTGTCATTTTCGAAAATGTTGGTAGTTTGACCTCTACACTCGTTGACTACAACACAAACATCTTATGTTTTAGGAAATTTTTACTATCTTTTTCGGGTTTAGCAACACTAAATTAGCAAGAAACAGCCTCCAACACTAGTGTTATTATAATATTTAGATATTCGCAAGTAAAGTGGGCGCGGTACAAGCTCCGAATAGTTTTATATTTTTAGATTTATAATTGCGGCATACTATATTTATAAAAGTAAGGGTAAATATTTACTTGGCAATTCGCAGACATAAAAATATTTGCTTTCCTTGTCGATTTAAATGCATTATTTACTTATCTACATTATCTTAATTTTATGCCAACAACAAACTTATACATAATTGTATGTACAACAAACTTTTATAATATTTACAGTTACGATCATCACTTTCAGTCATGGCTTCGGCTTGGGTTGGTTTTCGGTGATACTGTCGAAATTGCAATCGCCCGCAGAGACTGAATTGGACTTCGTTATAACTGTAAGTGAGGGTTCATGGATTGGCGGACTCTCATCGGTAGGCGGTGGGGTCGGTAATATCATCTATGGCGTATTGTTAGATTTGATCGGACGTAAAGCTAGCAACTATTGTCTAGCCGTGCCGTATATAGTAAGTGTAAAAATGTTTTTAAAAAACTCCGTTGTCTTAACTGCATATTTTTTATAGGTTTCTTGGATACTCGTATATTTTGCACGCTCCGTGGAATATCTATATGTAAGCCGGTTTCTAGCCGGCGTCACAGGCGGTGGCACTTATGTCATCATACCAATATTTATTGGCGAAATTGCTGAACCAAAGTATGTATAGCTATTTGTGGGGGCTTCAAAGCTTAAAACTTACAATCACTACCGTTATTTTTTGGAAATTTTGAGTACAACTTTGTTCCTAGGCTAATAAGTTGGAGTTTTGACTTTTTTCGGTTGGAGTTTCATTTTATTTTTAAAACAAAAATTTAATCCAAATTACATGGGTTTCTTCTTTTTCTTCAACGGCGAAGACTGCCTACGCGGTTATAGCACGCCAGTCGTTTCTTCTTTTCGGCAATTCGATATACCAAGTGCAGTCAGGTCCTTCTCCTCCTGCTCTTTCCAACGGAGTGGCGGTCTGCCTTTTCCTCTGCTTCCCCCGGCGAGAACTCCGTCGAATACTTTCAGAGTTGGAGTGTTTTCACCCATTCAGACGATTTGAGCTCGCCAGCGTTGTCTCTTAATTAGCTGAATTATGTCAATGTCGTCTTATATCTCGTACAGCTCATCGTTCCTTTGAAAGCGATATTCCGTGTTGCCAATGCGCAAAGGACCATTTATCTTCCGCAGAAATTTCTTTCGAAAACTCGTAACGTCAAGTTACTGGATGTTGTCATAGTCCATGTCTCTGCATGATACAGCAGGACGGGGATGATGAGTCACTTATAAAGTTTTGTTTTTGTTCGTCGAGGACTTTACTACTCAATTGTCTTAGTATGAAGTAGCACTTGTTGGCAATAGATATTCTGCGTTGGATTTCGAGGCTACGACGAAGTTATGGATGTCACTGGTGACGTGAGAGTCAAGTCGCGAATGCGACGATTGTTAGTTTGATAACAGGAAATATTTCGTCTTGTCTTCGTTCACAACCAGACCCATACGCTTCGCTCCCTTATTCAGTCTGGAAGAAGCTAAACTTACGGCGCGGTTGTTGAGGCCAATGATATCACTATCATCGGCGTATGCCAGCTGTGGTACACTCCTATGAAGGATTATACCTTCTCTATTCAACTCTGCAGCTTGAATTATTTTATCCAGCAATAGATTGAAGTAGTCGCACGATAGGGAGTCGCCTTGTCCGAAACCTCGTTTGGCATCGAAGTAAGTGGAAGTAATTTTTTTAGGATAGATCCATAGACTAGGCAAACTTGGTAAAGAACCAAAATGTATTTTTACGATAAAAATTCATAGCAGCCGACTCTTTGCATATCTAAGTGCAAAATTACCAATTCCATTCTGTTAAAATCTGGTCTTGAAATGACATCATCCTCTATATAACCGGCGAGAGATCGATCTATAAACTCTTATTCAACTGACTGTCTTAGGCAATAGATCGACTTTGAGGAACTTGAACCGAGAATTGGCAATATTTCAATTTGAAGATCCATGTAGATGCATGATTTGTAAGGGGTTATTAGATAGTTCGTAGCTTTCAGCTCAGATGGAGTTTACTTCAAGCTTTCAAAACTAAGAAAAGAGGAATGTTTTACTTTTTCACGCAAAGTCTCCCAACTAAAGATGAGATCAGATCAACAAAAGGTAGACGTTATAAGGTCAAATACTATACATTTGCTCGGAAAGTCCTTCACATTGTTTCTTCTTCGTCTTTATTGGCGTAGACACCGCTTACGCGGTTATAGCCGAGGTTACAACAGCGCGCCAGTCATTATTCCTTTTCGCTGCTTGGCACCAATTGGAGATACCAAGTGTAGCCAGGTCCTTCTCCACCTGCTTTATCCGACGGAGTGGAGCTCTTCCTTTCCTCTGTTTCATCCATTCGTCCATTGAACAGGTGAAGTTCCATTAACGTATTTCTTTGGAAAAGGAGACTTATACTTTTGCATTGCAACATATTTTGTGTGTATCCGTAGAAACCCGAAAATTTTATCAGTAATTCTTATAGATATCTTTAGATTACTCAGCTTCAACTAGCCTATCTTAGCACTTGGTCTATTATATGTATGTATATAAATATATTGTCTGATTATGAAACATTTTCTTTGCTGTCTTTTCCAGAATTCGTGGCCGCTTAACCTCACTTTTCTCTCTAACGTTAAATAGCGGCATATTTTGTGGTTATATAATAACAGCACGCGTGCCATACCATTACATACCGATATTGGGCATATTACTGCCCGTAATTTATATGGTACTTCAAACCTTCTTCCCGGAAACACCAATGTACTTGCTGCAGCGTGGTCAAGATGAACGCGCTAAAAAGTCACTGAAGTTCTATCGCAACTATCAGCCGACAACAAAAGAGAGCGCCACACAATTTGAAATGGCGTTTGAAAAGCTGAAGAGCGATGTAACCAGCCACCAGGCAAGCACGATTGGCGTGACGTGGCATGATTTCTGTGAGTACAGAATGTGGATCCTCAAAAACAAAATAATTGTTTTTCTCTCTCTCTCTCTCTCTCTCTGTCTATCTTTCTCTCCAAATCACAGGTAATAAACGCGCAATGATTGCCTTCGGTAATGGCTTCGTGCTCATGTGGCTAAACGTCTTCTGTGGCGCCTATGCCATACTTTACTACACTTCGAGTATATTTGTAGCCGCGCGCACCGAACTGCATCCGGACACCAATACCATCATTGTGGGCTTGGTGCAAGTCACTGGCGTGTACACTGCTACCATTTTGGTTGATAGATTCGGCCGTCGTCCGTTGTTGATATTCTCTTGTGCGGTCACTAGTGTGGGTATGACGTTATTCGGTCTGTATGGTTATCTCTTGCAAAACACCGTGGTCGATTTATCGCCTGTGAGCGCATGGTTGCCACTGTTAAATGTTTGCTTCATTATGTTCGGGGCCAATTCGGGTCTGATACCAATTCCATTCGTTTTGTTGGTGGAGTTAATGCCACCGAAGGTGAGTTTAAATGTGGATATACTTTTATATATTTTTGGTATACTAAAAGTGTCTCTCTTCTCAAATAGATACGCGCCAAAGCGGCCGCCATTTGCTTGGTCATCTTCAACATCATTGGCTTTATTCTAATGAAAATGTTCCCGATTTCTTTGGCTGCTTTTGGTCTCTACTTGCCGATGTGGTTCTTTGCTCTGACAAGTGTTCTGGGTTTGGTTTATATTGTAGTCTTCATTAAGGAGACCAAAGGCATGTCGCTCAATAAAATTGACCCGGAAACATAAGTTTTACACAAGTATAAGTACAAAGTGGGTTTATTAGATATTAAGGGATGTTATGAATAACGGGGGCTGATGTTTGATATAAGCTTTTAAATAAACAACCCAAAATTCGTTTTTGGTTTATTGATTTAATGTTCTTCATAGAGATCCCACCTGACTCTACCATAATACCAAGCCCATCCCTGAAATTACTATTTCTTCTAGCCCTCCGAGGCTTTGATCCGAGAATACTACGAAACTATAAAATGTTATTTTGCACAAGAATTTATCGCTTCTTTGTGCACTCATCTCCAAATATTCTTACATGTAGTGAAATTACCTAATTTTAGACTTAATTCATTTATTAGCACCCCTACTTTGTTAGATTAAAGAATGTCATGCGATAACAACATCGGATTTGGCGTATTTGTACTACAAAGTCTTTTCAAATATCAACACTTAAGTAGTTAAGTTAAGTTAACAACAATATGTAGAGTTAACAGGATTACAGTTAAACACTGCTATTAACAATTCTATAAACATTTTGTACCCTAAAATAGCTTAAATCTGGATTTTGAACTTATGAAGTGTTTTGGGGAGTTAACTTTATGTCGAATACAAGTAGTTCAGTGGCAAAAAGCATTCAGTGAAAGTCGATAAGTTATCGAAAACTTTCTCATGTCAGTTGTTATGACGAGAAATACAAGAAAAGTCGAGAAACAGTGCTTGAAAATAATTTGTCATTTGCGAGATAGCAGCGCATCTCTACAATGCTTATGGATCGGCTAAACACGTTACGGTTAATGCTTTAGGTATGAAGCGTGCCAATTATAGACTTGTACCAAAAAACCCGAGTGTCTTCCAATAACGACGTCGAGTAGAGGCCACAAAAGAGATGCTTGACTAGGCAGCTTAGGACTCTACATTCATCGAACGCATTATTATTAGCGACAAGACGTGGGTTCTTGAATATAACATCGAAAATACGACCTTAGAGGCGTTCAGGCATAATCCAACGGACGTAGCATCATACCTAACGAATGGTGTTCCAAAAATGAGACGTAATCAAAAAACCATATAAAAGTCGGTCAAAAATCAAAGTCAGTACTCATAGTTTTCTTTGATAAACGTCATGTGCTTCACAAAGGATTTGTTTTACAAAGTGAAATGGTCAATAAAAAATACTGCTTACAGTTTTAAGGCATATACGTGAAGAAATTCACACGATAATGCTCCGTCACATTCTAGCATGATTGTTTCTGACTTCGAAATACGAAACGAAAGTCAACGCTTAGATACTGTACACATCGGACTTTGCTTTTTTTGTCTTTTCGAAACAGAAAAAAGCGCCAAGTCTAAAAAAGTCATTCGTGACGTGAAGACTTATAACAAGTGTATGAATAATTAAATTGGCTCAAATATACTTGACCCCGGCGATAATAAAGAAATGTATTATAATACTTTTGGGATACGTGAGATAGATATCGATAGCTGAAGAGGGAAGCGAGACGCATTTGCAGACAAAAAAAGAGATAGGCCAAAATGGGTGAGTCTGAAGAGCTTGACAAGCTGGCCGACAGGGTTAATGCTCGAAAATTCTACGAAAAAATGCGCGACTCATAGAAGGTTTCAAGACGGGACTATACTCTTGTAGAAGCCCCAGAAATTAAATGAATGAAATTATGAAGGGAACACTTCTCCAGCCTACTGAATGGTAGTGAAAGCATAACACCAGGACATGGTGGATCCGATTCCTCAATCAATGAGGATGGAGCAGACGTTCCATTGCCCGACCAAGAAGAAGTACGAATAGCAATTACCCGTCTGAAGAACAACAAAGCGGCGGATGCCGAAGGATTGCCGGTCGTGCCATTCCAATTCGGCGGCGAAGAACTGATAAGGAACATGCATCAGTTTTATCGTAGAATATGGTCGGACGAGAGCATGCCCGACGATTGGAATTTAAGTGTGCCCGGCGCAATCCACAAAAAGGGAGACTGTACTATTCGCTACAACTCACGTGAGATAAGCTTCTTCAACATAGCATATAAGGTTCCGTCGAGCGTACTGTTGATAGATTAAAACCACAGTCAACAAACTGATTGGACTTTAACAGGCCTGGAAAATCAACAACTGACCAGATATTCACCATGCGCCAAATATTTCAACAGCTGCAGATCTGAATAGAAAGGGTGCTATCTTCTACAGGAGTGTACAACTGCTGGCGTACGCCGATGACATCGATATCATTGGCCATAAGAACCGCGCCGTTAGTTTTGCTTTTTTCGGGTGGAACAAAGAAGAGTAGAAAATGGGGTTTCGTTGGAAATTGTCTGCTCCGTTGCAGATTCTTCATGCATAACTCCCTGCGAACGCAACTTTTATGCAAAGTGAAGAATATCAAATGATATTTCCCCCAAATAAAGCGCACAATATTCTTCTCCCCACGGAATATATTCTTATTTCCAACAACTTGCACTTCTTGCAACCTAAAAGCCCCAATATTGAAACAGAGAGTTGATAACATGCTTTTGTAAGTTGTTATTGTTGCAACACTGGATTTGTCCCTATTCCCAATTATTTCGCTATATTTTCTTCTTTTTCGCATGCATTTATGCTCTTTACTTCACTTCACTTTGCAAGCAACGAGTGTACTCTTACACCACCAGCACTTTTTAATTTTGACCTCAATTCCATGCCAAGCATTCGATCAAAATTTATGATAACCCTGAGCTAAATATTGTTGCTGCTGTTGGCGGCAGCTAAGCATATTGTATTGCACAGTCGATGGGCATAGTTTTAGTTTTAAAATGCAACTTATGTTAATGCGTTTCGTTGCAACAGTGAATTTAAATGCCGCTCGAACACAACAATGGCCGCATGGCGGGGGTAAACTTGAAATTTTAAAAGCAAAGCACTCAGCAAAAAATATATAGTATGTATGTATCCGTATTTATACATAAATATTTACGAGTCGTTAAAGACGATATATTTAGTTTGGTCTAGCGCAGAAATGAAACCGAGTTATGTTTGTATGTATGCAATAAATGCAGATGGTGGACAATGTGATCTGAGTTCGGAGGAAACAAGCAATAATGGTTAGAGAAATATGCCAGTTTGCGAATCTTTCCACATGTGAAAGTTATCATGGCTAAAATAAATCACAATTTTTGTTGGGTTAAAAATGCTTTCAGGAAAGTGGGTGACGGCAAACAATGACAACATTTTTTTTAGCGATTCTAGATTTTATTTAAGTTTTATCAGGGAGAACTAGCGGGAAGACGGCAGTAAAAAATATTCACATGACTACTTCAATGTGCTATATCTTTAAGCTATAATTATTATTAATCTTGCCAACAAAAAACAAGGGCTGCTAATATTTCTAATTGATTGGTTTAGTAATCTGTATTTTATTGTAATGGGTGACCCAAGAGAGATACTTTTTTCAATAGCCTTTTCTTGACAGATCACACGTGAGTCGTCATGTTATTTTTGTTCAGTATTGCTCGCCATTTCATCTTGGTTAGACTTTCGCCTGACAAAATTTATAAATCGTTCAATTTTATTATGAAAATTCTCGTTCTGTAAAGAATGTGTTTCGCGCACTTCACTCAACTCATAGTCAACATAATCGGTATACTAAGCATACCATTCGCAACACCATCACCCTTCTTGAGACCCAGCATTCATTATTGGATAATATTCGACCGAATGGACCTTGTGCACCACGCAGTGAAGAAAATATAACAGCCGTAGCTGAGAATGTACACAAAGACTGTGGAGAGTCGATTTGACGTCGTTCGCAGCAACTCGGACTGACGTATGGAACGACTTGGCGCATTTTTAATTGAGATCTTATATTGAAGAGTTTTTCTGTGGGGATATGTAAAATCTGAAGTCTACGCGGACAATCCAGCTTCCATTCAGGCCTGGGATGACATGTGTCATTCGTCAGTTACCAGTCGAAATGCTCGAACGAGTCATCGAAAATTGGACCCAACGGACGGATCATCTGCGACATAGCCGCGGTTAACATTTTAAAGAAATAATCTTAATAAAGTAAGTGCCAAAGAATGTACTTTCGAATGATAACAAATGTTCCCCATCAAATGTGAAGTTTCTGTGGTTTTTCTTTAAAAATTAGAGAACCTAGAACTAGATCACCCTTTATATGTACCATCGGATGGTTAGGTTTTCATTCTAAAAAAAAAGCTCAGATAGTTTTTTGATTGCTGTGTACTTGGGTAACACAGACAAAACAGATGAAGGGAGTTGAACAACAGTATTCTCAGACCGATTTTATAACAAATTGACCTATTCAATTGAAATGGATTTATTTAAAAAAAAATGTTCAGTAATATAACTTCTAAAGGAAGGATTAACTCAGACAGGTGCATAATGATTAACGGAACCCTAAGCATTAGACGTTCACATCATCGCTTTAGCTGAAACACAATTTTTCATTTTTCAATGAAAAAGATTTCTTGTTTGCTCTACACTTACTATAATTTCTTCCTCAGAAAAATAAGTTAAGGTTTGCAATTTAAATATAAAATATTAATAATTGGCCGAACTGAGTCTTTTTTATCGCTAAACTAGCCTGGAAGCTGTGGTGATCTAAATAATAAACATGAAAAACCGTGGTATATTTAATAAATGTTTCAGGGTCTCATCATCCTCCACTGCTGGGCATTCCGCAGATTTCACTTTATCGAGTTTCTGAAGGAGGGATCTTAAGAGAGTCCTGTGATGAATCCTACAATGTTGCTTAATACTTTCTTCCCTAAAAGTAAAAGTTAATCTAGTAAAAAAGTAAAATAAATCTAAAATCAAAACTTTACCGAAGTACTTTTTTGGGATGAGTTCCTCTGGACTCAGCGAAATTTTGTTCCTGGCTGTCACCGAGCGAGAAAACTCGTCGGGTTTTTCCACTACAGTCTAGTTATCCTATCCTTGCATAATCTAACATAGTGAAACCAACTGTATGAGCTACTAATATACTTAATTGCCGCTTGGTATCCACTATAAGGTAAATGTACATGGTGGTTACAGCAAAAGCTCACAGCGCTCTACTGTTGCGCGAATAATTTTGGCTTGAAAGCCTGATTTCTAGTCATTTAGTTTGTATTTATCTTCTATCTATTACTGCAGAGGAAGTCCGCTGCTGTTTTTTTTTACCCTTTGATCTATTGAATATGTAATAAGAACTGTCGATCACAAAACCTTTGGTCAATTCTTCTTTACTAGTAAATGCAAACGTTGTGTTTAACTCCCATCTTCTCTTTTTTTGGTCGCATTGCCAATCTAGGCCGAGTTCAGTAACAAGATCAAATATAATGTCATCCTCGCAGAGACGCGGAGCCGGGCTCCATTGACCTTTTAAATAAAATTTCGCTCTAAATACTTTTATAAAAATACACATAAATATTGTGTACTGTTAGTTGGCCCATTAATGTATTAATTGTAAAAATGCTTCGAGGTCTGGAAAGATCGTTGGCCAAAGCGATGCCTTGTAATACTGATGGGGATTACTTTGAGTGTGACAAAATAAATATTGATGAATGGAATGAAATTATATACATTTTTCAGGTACTATTTTGACACAATGTATATAAATGTTGAAATATAAACATTAGATTGCAATACATTTTCGATTTATGTTTGTTGCTTTTCAAACATCCTCAATTTAATGGAAACGTTAACAGTTAAATAATTGTTAAAAAACACAACATTGCAATTTTGCATTTTCTGAATATTTTTACCAAACTTTTAGCAATATCATTAACCATTTTATTGCATTTGCGAATTTGAAATTTTTGTCACAAAAAGCAGTATTTTGACCATGAAATTTTAAGTTGGCAATTCGCAAAATGCTCGGCACACTAAAGAGTTGGCAATAGCCTGACTTGCATGTTTTAGTAGTAATGAGTAAATCGGTATATAAGTATATATGTTTATACATATATGTATATGTATATACATTTGCATTTCTTGTAAAAAATGTGATTTGTATCTTTTGAAAATTAGTTTTTGATCGCTTGTACAGCGGCAGGCATTGAAATATAACTAAAAACTAATTAATTACTGCGTGTTTTGTTGCCTTTAGCCGTTAATAAAATTAACCGAAATATTTTTTGAAAGTTTCCACTAAGTCGGAACTTTATTTATGTGACCCTAATATTTGATTAAGCACATTGTAAAAACTCTAATCCCATCCATATCTGTATATTAAAGTATACTTTACATTATACCATATAATAGCCACTTTGTTTATGCTTTACCTTAAAAGTTTAGCAGCTAATAATAAACTTTAGTAATAAAAGTGCCGTTATTTTACCAATCAACTTAACGCTTCAATGATTTTACTTGTTTACAATTGCAATTAAAATTTGGTGTAAACATGTAAGCCAAAGTGATTGGATGCAGCTAGAGCTGAAACAGAGCTCGATAGGAGGGGAAGAGAGAAAGAGAGAGAGAAATAAGTATTTTTATATTCTTTTGCACAGTCGCAGATAAGATATTTTGGTGGTTTTGAAGTCGGTTGGCAAGATTTCCTGAGAACTACTCAACCGATGATTATGAAATTTTACACAGGCCTTTGAGATACAATTTTCAAAGGCTTGAGCGAAGGAAGGAACGAAAAAAAATTACGCAAAATTTTCATTACTTTGTAAAAATGTCTGCGAAGATCTAATTTTCACTTTTTTTCCTTTGTCCAAGTTCTAAGTTTAACTAAAACACGTATTTTTTCACTTTGGATAATCCTGTAAGGAGTTGTACTGGCAACGTGGGCGCATCTTTTTTCCGAGAGATCACCGGAAATGAGGTTGCAATGGCCGAGTTTAAAATAATTTTTTACAAAAATTTCAGAATTTTTTTGTTAATAGTGTATGTTTGTAACAATAAAAAATTCTAATAAAATATTTCATTTTTATATGAGAAAAAAATTTTTGAAAAAAGACTGTTTTTTACCCGAGGAAACTCATGTAACATCTTTATGAGATTGATTTCGATTCCTACTAATGTATTTATGGTAGATACCTGGCTGAAGGTGTGAGATTCAAGATGTTTCAAGCGTAATCCCACAATAGTGGATCAAAAGGGAAGTGCCTGTGATATTTTTACGATTACATCTTCTATGCATTTTTTAGGGTTATACATATAATCGGGATGCGCTCTTTGAAAAGTAAAAAAGCGTCCTGAGAAATACTCTATTTAAGATGGTAGTAATTTACTCACATTTTTTAGTTAGAAATTATATAAATATATGTAATTTGGATGAGTTAAAATTACTGCATAAATGCTTGGCCAATAAATTACCACAATTTACCACATTTTATGTCAAGTTGACAGTGTAAACGGCCTTCCTCATTATAATGACAGTCTTCGTTAAACATCGTTAAGTCAGTAACAACGTTATGCAATCAATGAACATATGCACAAGGGTAACTCGTTAGATTAGTGACAGTTTGCATTTCCCCAGAAGGTTGCTTTTAAGGCAAGTATTGTGAACGAGCCAATATGCAATGTGGTCTAATATGACTTCGACTGTCCCACATAAACTGGGTGATAAAACCGAATAGATAAAAAATTGGTACACCTTTTTTATTTGTTTGGGTGAAGTTTGATCTGTATTTGATACCGGTTTGTTTACGACATGATAAATTTGTCTCGCGATTTGGAAAAGAATTTAACAACAATATTGCTTGATATTTTGCTACTTCTTAGAGAATCACACCATGGATTCTTTGAAAATTTTGCAGAAATTGTACAGGGAGCCCACTTTATCACGACCAAAAGTATTTGAGTAACATAAAGCATTGAGTGAACGTCGTGAAGTTATGGAAACCTCGCCTTATGTGAGTTGGATGGACAATAACCTCTGTTAATGACGATAATATCGGAAAAATTAAAGAAACATCATTTAAAAGTCGTCGTGTTTTATCCTGAATCTTTTGTAAAAGCGATTTCGAGTAGAGGTCGCAAAAGAGAGCCTCGACAACTGGTGGCGAGACATACGTTTATGAATATGTCGTCGAAAGTGGCTAGCAATCTAGCGAATGACGCTCCAAAAATTAAAAAAAGAGCTGACACAATTAAATTCTCAAAAGGCACTGAGAGCCATCTCAACCGATGCTTTTTACAAGTGTAAGGAAAATATGATTAAACGTGAGCATGCTAGAAACAGAGGCTATGTGGTGTATCTAAAGTTTTAAGTATATAAAAGGATTTTTTCAAGTTTTTTATAGACAAAAATTAATAATTTAGCATCACTAGTGTTGCAATCCTAAAACTGACAATTTTATCGTAAAGTTTGACATTTTTCATGGTGTGTATGCTCTGAACGTTTTGACATACGTGCGCTATTTGTGTTGTTTACTGTAACTTAAAATATTCTTTTCGATCAAAAAATATAATTTAATTGCAAACATTTTCGCGCGATTATTTTTTACAACTTTCGGCGAGGATTAACAATATTGCATGGACATTTGAGCGCAAAAAATATTTCTTTACGGCGGAGCCCACACAATTTGTTGATCGCTCAGAAAAGGCTCGTGCCGCTTGGCTGGGAAAAGTGTTAAAAAAATGCTCTAGCGGTGCTTCGAAATACGTTTAAGACAACGTGTTGGTGATGAATAGTGGATTTACGCCTATGAGCCCGAAAGTAAAAAGCAGTCGACCGTATTTCAAGATGAGCCAAACCCAAAAAAAGTGGTTCGCACACAAATCGCTTCTAAGCAAATGGTTGCCGGTTTTTTTTTTTGGAAAAATTTGAAATGTCGCTACCACGAAGAACAAGTAAAACAGTAAATTTTGAGTGGTATACAATTGTCAGTTGTCCTTCAAGAAATCAGGAAAACCAATCGCCGAAGACGGATCACGCTTCACCACAACAATGCGAGCTCCCATATATCGACTGAAACAACTGCAGTTTTGAATACACAAAACATCAATCTGATGAGTCTTCCACCGTATACTCCTGACTTGGCACTAAATGATCTTTTTTTATTCCCGTTAGTAAAAAATAAACTGAGAGTTTAATGTTTTTCGACCCCTGAATAGGCGGTTGTCGTGTTCAGAACGCATGTTTTGGAGATACCTCAATGAGAGTGGCAAAAATGCCTCGCCGATGGGTTCAAACACTTGCAGAAGTGTATGGATCTTAATGGAGATTATTTTAAAAAACAATAAAGCGATTTTTGATTATTAAAATTTGTTTTTTTTTTTCTCGAATCCCGAAATATAAAAGGCAACCTACGTACGTCGAAGGATTTATTGCCTAAGTAGTGCCCATAAAAAGATAAACTTGCTTTAGTTTATCTTAGATTTATTATGGTAAGGAGATATCGATAGTGCGGCCCAGAGTCTGTTAAAATTCGCGTCGAGCCCAGGCATCCTAAATAATGACTATTCCGCATGGACCTAGTAACTGAACTCCATATGGTATCGCGAAGCACAAAAACTGGTCTATACGTGGCTCATTGGTTTACCAGATTAACCTAACCTTTATTGTTAGACTACTTTGATGCAAGATAACGCCTGTCTCAACTGTTTCCGGGTTTTCTACAATTTCGGGTGATTTTTTTGGAGACTATCTCTATGTATTTAAATCTAAAAGATATTTTAATTGCAGAAAATTTAATTCTGAAACTGTGTTTTGAAGCCGGTCGGCAAGGTTTCTCGAGAACTACTCAACCGATTTTCACTGAGATTTTAATTTTTTTGTAAATGTCCGCCAGAAATCCAATTTTCAGTTTTTTTCCTTCGTCCAAGTTCTAAGTTACGGTTTTAACTAAAACACGTATTTTTTCACTTTAGATGATCTTGTAAGGAGTTATCCTGCCAACGCGGGCGCATCTTTTAACCGAGGGGTCACCGGAAATGGCGTCGCAACGGCCGAGTTTAAAATATTTATTTGCAAAAATTTTAAAATTTCTTTGTTAATAGTGTATGTTTGTAACAATGAAAGATGCTAAAAAAATATTTATTTTTTATATGAGAAAAATTTTTTTTCAAAAAAGCGGTTTTTTACCCAAGGAGATCCATGTAACCCCTTAAGACCATTTTTCTCCACTTAAAATTGACTTATCGCACTTTTCTCACATCTAGCCAGCGCGCTAGTAAGTTCTTTTTTAACTAAGTAAATAACAAAAGTATCATCAATTTACATCGTCAGCGACAAGTGGTCATTAAATATGCACCCTGACTTTTTCTTATGGCCACAGACGACAGCCACTCAGCATTGGTAATGTCTTTCACTGCAGTGGCTGTCTGCTCGTCTGCTTTGTGCGCCACTTTCGGCGTTTATTGGCCACTTGAATTAGCCATTCGCTGTTTACACTTGGCTGCGCATGCCCGCACGGTCATTGTACAACAAAAACAACAACACCAACAACAACGAAAGCATGATTATCGCTGAAAATAAAGCCCTAACAACACCAACAAAAACAATTACCTTATAATTGTTTGTAGTGAGTGAAGAGCAACAACAACAACAACAACAACAACAACGACAACGATAAATCATAACAAATAATGTAAATAAAATTGCGACAGACTACTGAATTCGAGCCTTTACGCCAATCACCGCAGCAACAGCAACAACAATTCCGTGTGTGGTAGCAACGAGTGAGGTGAAATAAAAGGCAATTTTTTCTATGGAAATTATATTTATGTGGCCTAACCTCAAAATCACAATACACCGCTGCACATCACACTTGAGTGCATTCGTTACGAAATGGCAGCGCAATAGCAACAACAACAACAACAATGAAATTACGTGCAATAAATGCAGAAACACTATCATCAACTGCCAACCAGCCGCCACCGAGCTTTGCGTGAGCTTTATATGCCCTCCTCACTCGCTGCTGTTATTGCTTCGCGTGCGTGTGTGTGCGTCTGCTTCTCGTTGTTTTCTTTTCAACATAAATGATAGCTTGCTTATGCAGTTATGGAACACCTTTGTGGGTGACATGTACTGATTTACGAGAGCACGTGACTTGGTGCGGAATATCGTGGCGCGTTAGTGTTGAACTTGTTACTTTAGCGGCATTTGCTTTTATGAGCCGAGGGTGGCCGAGCAACCACATTACATACCAAATTTAATTGAATCATGGAGATTTCTAGAGCCATGTAAAAGCTGTTCTTCATATATCTTCTTTACCATCAAGCAGTTGTTGTTCTAAATCGAGAAATAGTCAAGTTGTTTCAGGCTTTGCCTCAGACACTGTTCATAAATGCTGTCAGCCAAGCTCTTATTTACAATATAAAGAACATAGTCAAATGTACTTACATATCCACACACAATTTCTGTAGATGTAGTGTTTAGGCAGTAAAGCTACTATATGCTAGATATGGGCCATAAATATAAGCTTGGATTGCTGAATCTGCATTTTAGGAAACAGCGTTCACAATTATGTTAGCTTGGATTATCGAGATGGCACAGATCTTACTCTGAAATTAATTTCAAGTTGTTATTTTAAGTATTTAGTAGGTTTCCAAAACTTTTTCCACAATACAGCATCTTTTGTAGCCAAAAAAGTTCAATGGATTCGAGAGAAATCTTTTAACAAGAAGAATTATGCATTTTTCTCTCAGTATGCAAAATAATATTGAAATTTCATGAAAAAACATCTCTGGACTGTGTATTTTTCTGAAAGCCATCTACTTCTCGCCTTTTGTCTCTTCCCACACCTTTCTTTTACTGGTTCAATTGAAAGTAAAAAACCTTCAAAACTGGAGCTATAAGCTCTAAAATAACCTGAAATAAAGTACTATATCATATTTTAGATTAAAAGATGCAAATTTATTCAGGTTCATCGATTATGCTAGGGAAAGCTTAATCAGAAGCACACCCGATGCTGCCCATATACAATGTAAATACGCCAGCAGCTAGAACTACACAGAGCGTCCACAAGCGGGACATACATCTCTGCTCCAATGAGGTAATGACGAAGTTCAAGTCCCTAGAGGCGTTTCTGGTTGCTGCCAAACCAAGAAATCCAGTAAACAATCTTTGCAATACGACTAGACAAAAGAATAAGCCGATAACTTGATGCCAGCCATTGGTACATGACCAATGCAAAGAAAGCAGATGTGTTTGACACACACCTCCAAGCGCTACCTGAGAATGTAATGTTTTTAACGGAGTGTTTAGACTTGGTCATTTCCCATCGCAATGGAAATGTGCTGAGATTATATTAATTCCTAAGCCCGGAAAACCTAAACATCTGATTAATTCTTATCTATCAATTAGTCTACCGGTAATTATCTCGAAAGTATTCGAAAGAATATTTTTCCGCAGGCTTTTGCCGGTGTTGGAGCAGTTTGACCTGTTCGTGATGGTGCGCCCCAAGGCAGTGTAGTCGCTCCCATGCTCTACATTCTTTATACAGCAGACCTACAGATCAACTCTGACTCCACAATGACGGCAACCTACGCTGATGATACTGCACACCCTAACACTGCTTCCAGAAAACTGTAGATGCAACTGAATGCTCTAGAACCGTAGCTTACCAAATGGAACATTGGCATCAATATGCTATTTGAAAATCTCGTACAATTCTGTAGAATAAGTTGTTACATAAAATACATATATGACATTCAAATCAAGCACAAATAAAGTTTTGCGCTCTCATCTTTGTGAGAAACGATGCTCTCCACCGGGATCTAAAGTTGTTAACTGTAAAGGAAACAATCGAATAATTTAGCAGACGTTTCCTCATCATCAGGCATCATAAAAATATATTTGCGATTCAACAGCTGGACAATGGTTTCCAACGCAGACGATTGAAAAGATAACGCACGGTAGACCTTCCCTTTCGATTCAATTATAACGGGAGCCCGAAAAATTTCAGAACGGAACTACTATATTCGGGATCCCGAAAGGGATTATATACTGTACATGTTTGCAGTACAAATCAAAAGTTTTTAAGAAAAAAACGGGATCCCGAAAAATTTTGGAACGATACTAGATACATTTTTTATTCGGGATCCCCGAAAAAGATTCTCTCTTACACATGTTTGCTGTACAAATCAAGAGTGTTTAGGAAAAAAACGGGATCCCGAAAAATTCGGAACCGAATTAGACAAATTTGTACATTAGGGATCCGGAAAAGGATTATCTACTATACATGTTTGCTGTACAAATAAAAAGAAAAAACGGGATCCCGAAAAATTTCAGAACGGAACTAGACACATTTTTTATCTGGGATCTCTAAAGATACTCTTTACTACACATGTTTCTTGTACAAATCGAGAGTGATTAAGAAAAACACGGGATGCCGAAAAATTTTGAAGTGGAACTAGACAAAATTATATATTAGGGCTCCATAAAAATATTTTCAACTACAAATGTTTGCTGTGCGAATAAAGAGTGTTTAGGAAAAAAATCGGGATCTCGAACAATTTCGGTACTAGGCAATTCAACTTATATTTTTAATAAATGTCATAAAAGAAAATGTTTACATTTATCTTCGTAAAAAAAGGAGCTAACAAATTTTCTGACAAATAAAAAACTTTCTCCACTCCGTGACGACGTGAAAATATGAAAAATTTTACCAGTGACACCAGAAAAATAAAAGAAAGTGTTAATCGTGCAGTCATGCATTAGGCCACGAATCGTGTCTAGCGCTGCACCCTAAATTAAAGCCTTAAAAACACAAAGCATTATTTTAGCTTAAAATGCGCCAACCCAGACTGGGCCTCACTGACTCTCCTATAGTTTATCTCATCTATGTTTTTTTTTTTTTTTTGGTTTGGTGGCACTTTATTATGCATTATTATGCACTTGTCTCGCATTCCGCCGATTATAATTTCCCCGAGGTTTTGTGACCATTTTTGTTTGTTTTTTTACCTTTGTTAACAATTCGAAACATACATACACACACATAGATACGAGAAGATAGTTTGCCGTTGTCATTGAAAGTGAATTTTTCAAATTTTCAAGGTGCGGACTTGTCAACGTGCGCTGCATTTAACCGTTTAGCGCTGTTACATACAAACGCCTGTCATTGTAGGTACAAGTACATTGCGCATGCGCCACTGCGCTTTAACCAAAAACCCTGACAATTGCCTGCAAATTCGTTTTTCATGTTTCACGATTTCTTTCTTTTGGTTTGGTTTTGAAATTTCATCATTTTTTCTTTTCGAATTTTGATTTGCTTTGTCTACAGTCGCGTGCAATGAAATCTTCCCTGCATTGCTTTGTAATTGCGGGATTCCATGGCTGCTACTCAATAGCTTTATTTGTAGGTTTTTTATATTCAAAGCTTAGGATGATGACTCGCTTGTCGGGTGGGCTGACTGATCATTATGCTGGCTGCTATCATAAATTGCCAATTACAGCATTACCAGCACGACTAACAAGCAAAACACAACAAATTATACAATAACATTGGACAGCAAATTTCAGTTAGTGGAGTATTGCAAATATTTGTCGTTGCACAGTGGGTGTTTTCAGAAAAAAGATTGCAAAAACTATTAATAAGAAAAGATAAAAAACATTAACTACCATATATACATAGCAGTAATACCCTACGTATATACATACATCAAATTTCATGCAAGAACTTGAATTTAATCGGTCAGTTTATATGGCAGCTGAATCCTATAGTGATCGCATACCGGTGGTTCTTGCTAATGAGCAATGTCTTCTTGGACAGAAAAGAGTGAGCGCTGAATTTTATATCGATATCTCAAAAACTGAACTGCTAGTACGAATATAATTAGACATACCTACAACAGATAGTCTGAAATTGCTAAACCGATATACAAGGTCTGTCGCAAAAGAAACACGACTGTTAAAAAAAACAACACAAAATTAATATTTTCTCAAAAGTTATATTTTTATTCAAAATTTCGTGGCAAACTTAATATAGCGTTTAGTTCAGGTCATTAGCATTTTAAATGACGTTTAACGGTAATTTTCTAATGTCTTTTTATTAGAATATCGTCGTCGTTTTGGATAGAAATGTTCTGAAACTATGTCCTTTCATGGACAAAAAGTTTTGCGGTAAAAATCGCTAGTTGGCGCTGAAAGCGCGTTAGTTCTATGTTTTTTCGTCGCAAAATCAGTGACAAGCGTCGACCGATGACACCGCATTATCGTGCAAGCTCATTTCACGCGCTAACCCTGTTTCATTGATTGTGGTCGAGCAACGAATGCGTGACAAAAGACAGTTCATAACACCAAGGTAAAACACAGCAAATCGTTTGGCCAGCAAAATAAAGAGGAATCGTAAAATACCGCATATTTTACAGTACTACTACGATAAAGGCAAAAATCCATCTCAAGCCGCCAATAAAATTTGTGCAGTTTATGGACCCGGTACAGTTTTTTAACATCGCACAACGATGGTTTCAAGTTTTCGTTCTGGTGTAGAGGATGACCGAAGATGCTGTCACTTTTTGATCGATAACATCGGAAGGTTATCTGTCGTCGAAAATTGCGATAAAATCGCTGAATTGGTCGAAAGAGACCGGCATAGCAAAAAATTCTGTTTATTTTGCGACTGACTTTGCATCGGTCAAGGGTCTCTGACGTTTACTTCCGGGTCTTACAAAGTCATCAAAAATTCATTTTGTTCATTAAAAAAAAAGCCAAAAAATTTTGTAAGCTAATTAGGTATTTTTAAGAAAGTATTGAAACTATTTTATATATTTGTAAACACATTATTTTTTGAAAAAGTTGCCCATGTCTAGTCAATCTACCAGTAATTTTGGTATAAAATTAGTAATAGACTTGAAAGGTCTCATATTCTGAAACTCGGACTTCGAAATACATATGTATATAGCGGGACTTGGACCATTTAAGTAATTGGCAATTGTTAGAGGGTCTAAGTAGGATAGAGTCCGGTGCCGTTTTAAGTGGTGTAGTACGATGTTGTTGTAATGGGTTCTTAATCCCTGTTGGAATGGTAAGGATGAAATAACTTGTCACCGAGATCATCCAACGGTAGGCCCAGGAAACGACGGGGTCGGACCATATGCAGAGGCATGTCAGATGTGTGGGATTAGCAGGGAATGTAAAGAGGTGGCTAGTGTCATGCGGGGACTCGTTGCACGCTGGACATATGTTTGAAATGTCAGGGTCTATGATGAATATGTAGGAGCTTAACTTGTTACAGTATCCAGAACGATGCTGGACAAGGGTCACTCTCGATTCTCGCAGCAACTCGAGGTCTTCATCTGTAAAGAATGGTGGTTTGACACCAAGTGAAGTGTTAAAGTTTGTTGAGTCCGAAGTCTAGTCAGCGTATTGCTTTCTGTCGTCGACGTAGTTGAGGAAAGACATCTTGATGTTCCTAGAAGGCGGTTCCGCTTCAAGTAGGTGACTGCAGGGATGATTTCGGCGTAAGCTCCCCAGCAGAAACTGCTTGGAGAGGAGTTTCTTATGTTCCTTAACTGGGAGCATATGGGACTCACTGTGCAGGTGTTCGATGGGAAATATCATGAGGCATCCTGTTGTAGTGCGGAGTGCAGTGTTCTGACATGTTTGTAGCTCCCTCGTCTGCCTTTCACTGCATCCAGGCTACCATATTGATGCGGCATAGTTAAGGACCGGCCGGCCGATCGCCTTGTATGTTGCCAACAACGTTTTATTGTCTTTTTCCCATGTGCTACTGGCTAGCGACTTGAGAATTTTGTTGCGGCTCTGTACTTTGGCAATAATTGCGGTCGTGTAAGGAGTGAAGGTGCACAAGCTGTCGAATGTCACTCCTAAAATCTTAGGATTATTGATAGTCGGATGGTATAGATGATATTTAGGCGTGGTTGTAGCCTGAATTCAAACTATCGAGACTCACTCAGTTACAGCTTTGGCAAGCATGTATATTAACTCTTTTAGAGGAAGGAGCCACGCCCACTTTTCAAACTGTTTCAAACCACTGCTTTCTCTTCCCATTGTAATTGTGTTTAACACATATAATATGAACTCTTATGCTTTTTCGAAAAAAAGGGTTTTTATAAATGTACATTACTATTTTATTTGTGGTTTGAATTTGTGGGATGATATCAGACCGTCATCAATAAATTTCTGATTATTTCATTCAGTATTGTTCCAAGTTTTGAGTATGGGAGGGAACACCATGAAGACCATTTGATATGGATACAATAAATTGAAGACAGTGTCCGGCCCTAAGCGGAGTGCTTTTATGCGCTTTCAAAAGGAAATGTATACATATTAATGTGACCTACAGTTAGTACATTTTTCCTTCTAGCTTATTGTATTCATTTCAAAAACAATGTATGTAAATATGTATTTACGAATTCTTCCAACTGTCCATTTATCCACACCACCTTTCCAGTCATTGTACTTTCACTTTGATTCTTAGAAATATTTATGAAAGTGAAATTAATTACACTTCTACAATCTTTAGCTTTGTGTTTGGTAAATTTCTTAGACAGAAGACCTGCCATCTACCACTTACCGTTGTCAGCAGGCAACGCGACTCACGTATCGCGCCACAATAGCCGAGGAAGCTCATGAAGAACATAACGGCGCCGATAGCAATCAAAACGTACGCCATCTGCTCGATGACACGCGGCTGTGTGAATTGCTGCAACGAAAGAAAACGCACAAAAAATATTAAATAATTTAAAGTAAATTTTTGGAAATAAAACAAAAAAGTTGAAAATGATTTTATACTCGCCATAGTTGTTGGTATATGCCACAAAAAATAGTAGAATAGTGGAATAAATAACAGAAACCATAAAGTGCTATAAAAATTTATGAAGAAGTAGTTAAATACACAAATGAAAATGAAAGCCACTCGGTACGTGAGCGTAGAAACTTTAATGTGATTGAGGTATGTAAAGCTTGTTGACCGTTGGCTTGCGTGGCACAAAAAACGTGAGAACCACGTTCCACTTAATGGAAATATGAAAAACAAAAATTTGAAATTTCGACTGCTACTTCAGTTTTTTGAAACCTCTAGCCATATAATTAGTTCGTGGTTCTTGTTTATCTTACTCTTCCTTCGTCGCTGCTCTAATACCAGTTTCAGAGTCGTGAAAGGAAGAAATGGTATTTCATTTCAGTATATACACATATTTATAACCACTAAATAAATATATAATTTAGTTCTTAAGTCAAAAGATGACAAAAACGATTGTAGCAGTATTCGATCTGCGGTCTTTTTAGTCTAATATGATTATGGAAAAGAGCCTTTCATAAATAGCGTTTGCAAAAAACTTCCAAATTCAAACGAAGAAATTTACGAGAAATAAATAACATTCTCAATAAAGTTCCATGTATTCATTGAACATCACTCAGCAGGGTCATAGAAGAGTCGTAAAGAATACAGAGAATTGTGACAATAATTTCGGTTTTATGCCTTTTTCGTCTGTGGATTTCAGCTTCATGAGTGATCATGTAACTGGACATTGTCCAATTGGCTCATATGCGGTGAAGTTACTCTTCGAATCGGACACAAATTGCCAAAGCTGTATGGAAAGAGTGAGATGGGAATCATCTAGATACTTTTTCTTAACTATCCAGGTTTTGCCAGACTGAGGCTGAAACATTTCCGTATACACACTTTAGGCGAGCCTGTTGATGTGACCTTCGTGGATCTATCCATATCCAGGAATTTTTGGAACAGCTGTCCAAGTGGAATTCTGTATAACTCTTGACGCGAGAATCAGCGCTACGACTTAACCTAACCTAACAAGATCTAGTAAAAATAAATCCATTATATTTTCCAATAGATATTTATAATCTGTATCTCGAGGTGTATACCAAAAGTGCTATTGAATTACAATTTATTGCGTTAGAAAGATAATATTTCGTATTAAAAGTATAAAAACTTCCCAGAGAATTTTGTGATTGCTTGACCCATTATTTTTTGGGCATGTCGAAAATGCTACTCAGACGGATGTAAATAGTTTTATGGCACTAATAATTAAGCACAATATTGGTTTCGTTGACTCGTCTTCGGCAATTGTCGAAAATATCGATAAAATAATGAAAATTGTTGAGGCAAACCGTCATGTAAGCACTTCTTCGATAAGTCAGGGGAAAAAACCATTTGGAACCATTTAAATAAGATTGGAAACAAAAAAGCTCCATGTATGGATGCCACACTAGTTAGCGTAGAAAAAGCTCATGAACCGAAATTCTTATCCACAAAACGGTGCCAAATTGCAAATAAATGGATCTATTTCTGAAGCGGATGGTATTCGTGACGGAAAGTGGGACACTTATGACACAATGTATTTGATGTGTGTTTGGTGAGATTGGCAGGAAATCTTCTGCCATAAGATACTCATCCACGGCCAAATTCTTAATTTGAAGCTGTACTGTGAACTAATTGTCAGAACTGAAGGAAACGATCATTATGAATTGTGTCTCATTAGGACAAACTCTAACTGACACATATCGATAGTGACTCGGCAGAAGCTTCTAGATTTTCGAATTATTATAAATTTTAAAAAGGAGGAGCGAGGGCATTATTTTTATACATTAAAAAGGGTATATTAGGAAGGCGAAGGATGTTAAATCTTCGGTGCAGCTGAAGTTAAGGTTTTTTCTTGGAAGTGCATTCAAAACTTTAAACGCGTTTTCCTCAAAATGGTGTTTTAAAAGTCGGTGACCAACATTACTCGAAAATGGCTAAACCGATTAGTCTCACAAACTGATTAGTTAACACGAGCTTCTTAAATATATTTTTTAGTAATTAACCAAAGATTTTTTTTCAACGATAAATATTTTCTTATAAACGATTTAAGGCCGAAATTTTGGTCAAATGTTAGTTTTTTTTTTGAGAAACCGCCATTATGTCAAAAAATTTTATTTTGCTTGTTCCTTCAATTATTTACTAAATTTAACATAACTTTAACGAAATGTGTTTGGTTTTTATACTCTCGCAACAGAGTTGCTAAGGTTAGTATTATAGTTTTGTTCACATAACGGTTGTTTGTAAGTCCTAAAACTAAAAGAGTCAGATATAGGGTTATATATACCAAAGTGATCAGGGTGACGAGTAGAGTTGATATCCGGATGTCTGTCTGTCCGTCCGTCCGTCTGTCCGTCCGTCCGTGCAAGCTGTAACTTGATTAAAAATTGAGATATCATGATGAAACTTGGTACACGTATTTCTTGGCTCAATAAGAAGGTTAAGTTCGAAGATGGGCATCGGTGACCACATTACGCCCACAAAATGGCGAAAACCGATTTAAGTGTCTAACTAAGCCATAAATAAAGATTAAATTTGGCACAAAGGATCGCATTAGGGTAGGGCATATTTGGACTAATTTTTTTGGAAAAGTGGGAGTACTAAGTTTTTTGTAATCTCAAACTACTATAGCTATGTCAACCAAACTCTATGGAGTCGTTTCCTTCAGGCATTTCCATATAAAGTTCAAAAATGGAAGAAATCGGATAATAACCACGCCCACCTCCCTTACAAAGGTTATGTTGAAAATCCCTAAAAGTGTGTTAACCGACTAGCCAAAAACGTCAGAAACACTAAATTTCACGGAAAAAATGGCAGAAGGAAGCTGCATCCAGGCTTTTTTCAAAAATTGAAAATGGGCGTGGCATCGCCCACTTATTGGACCAAAAACCATATCTCAGGAACTACTAGACCGATTGTAATGAAATTCGGTATATAATATTTTCTTAACACCCTGATGACATTACGAAATGTGAAATCGGCTCACAAACGCCTTTTCCAATATAACGCTTTTTGAATTCCATTGATTCCTTCTCTGTATAATACGAGATATACATTACCAATGATGATAGCGGTATAAAACTTTACACAAATACGGTATTTGAAAAATATGTAAATGACGGATAATGAAATCTCGATTGTCACTTTATCATGCGAGAGTATAAAATGTTCGGTGACACCCGAACTTAGCCCTTCCTTACTTGTTTAATTTTAGAGGCTCCATTTCAGAGATATAGTGGTCACCACAAAACGTTGTTTTTTTAGAGGAGTTCTCGAAGGTCAACTGTAGTTGCTTTCCAAATTCATATTTTTACTAATACTAAGCTTTAAAATACAGTTAAAAGATACCATAAAATGTGTACGATATTTGTGGATCAGAAATTTGAAAGTTTTCTCAGTAAAAATTTTTGGACATTCTCTTTCTTCGGCGTTCTAACTGTATAAAACCCCTTAACTGTTTATCAAAGTTATGGTTCAGAAGGTGTTTTGACCAAAAAAATGTCAATACTGGTAAAAATGGTCGACTATAAGTATAAAATTATACAATTAGTGCACAGAACTGCAACTGCAAGTATTTTGCCATTTTATAGACTTAATGTCACAGATTTTAAAGCAACTTTAACGAAGGCCTGAAACGCTCTACACTCAAAAGCATGTCACAGCAAATTACACAGAAATATGCATATTTCACACTCAGAAAAGTAATAAAAAAATTAAAATGAAAAATAAAGTAAAAAATCAATAAAAAAGCTAATGAAAAAGAAACTAAAATTGCATTTTTTCACGCGCTCTTTTCGCCTCTAACACAGGAATGTGCATTTATTTTGTATATACTATGGAAATAAATACATATTGTGTGTAGATAAGTATCAATGTACATATGTACTATATGCAATCGTTTGCCTGCGATCACAGCGAGTGTTGCGCTTTTAAAGTTCATTGACCAAACTTCTTGATTGCATTTTAACTTTTCACCCACGAATGGTGTTGCCAACAATTAGTGCACTTTACCGATTGCTCACATGCAGGTAAATTGAAATTAGTGTTGTTGGTGCACATTATGCCAAATGGACCTGCAGCACAGGCGGTCGATTTGGGTGCATATCGAAATATACAGTTATGTGCGGTTTCGTATTTAACGAACATTTTAAACCGAACCAATTGAGTATGTGCATATTTTCACTTCTCTTCGACTTCATTAAAATAGATACAGAGGCACACAACACTAAGCATTTTACAGCTGTAATTTGCCTGCACGTCGTTCGCCGCGCACCATTCGTGTGGAAAGTGTCCAAAGGCTGGGCGCCAAAGGGTGCGTACGTATGCTAATCATTAAAAGTGTGGTCAGTGGTGGTGGTGCTGCCGAGGTTTTTGGTGAAAGTTATAAATGTTTCAGCACTTGTGCGGCCACAACAGTTTATTGAGTGTATATTTGAATGTTTGGGTATGTGTGTGTAATGTGTCTTAGATGGCCCAACCCAATTCGATTTGCCGACAAGATTTCCTTGTTCATATGTTTCCTGAATTTACTATCATTTTCCTTACATTCCATTTGCATTTGAGTTAAGTTGTTATATAAAAATATCTACAAGCTATGTTGCAATAAAGTACTTTTCTATGTTTTTCAAATTGTGGATAATTAGGTCAAAACCACCACCATTTGATCTCTTATGTCATTCAATGGGGAATCCATTTTTTAATATTTGGAACATTATGAATGACACATTTACACATTTGTATTACGATAAAAGGGTCATGAAAATGTTTGCAGGTCAAAGAAAATACACTGTACAAAAAATTAAGAGAAATGGAGTATGCTCAAAAATATAGAATTTACTAGAGGACCCGTCCACGCTTCGCTGTGGCTGATACATAGATAATACTACTACTACCATCTATACGATTTCTATTAGTTGCATTATAGCTATTCGTTAATAAGATATAGCATTTTTCTGAAGCAACTTGTGTTAGTTTACAAAAAAATGGATCATAAAGCATTTCGGGTAATAATAAAGCATTGCTTTTTGGGGAACCGAGGACAATGATGCTTTAAAGAGGGGAAAGCTCTGTACAAAGTGGTTGCCTCGCAAGTTCATAATCCAACAGAACAACGAATAACTGATTCTGAGAAGTGTTTGAAATAAAACCAAATTTTTGTGTCGGTGTGTGACAATAGAAACATGGCTCCATCATCTCACACTTGAGTCCAATCGATAGTCATTCTATTGGACTGCACATGATGAACCGGTTCTCAGACGTGGAAAGACGAAATAATCGGCTGGATTACTGAGCCATTTATAATCTATTTCACTGCATATTTGGATGCAGTTCTTTTCTACTATTCCAAATACTTAGCAATTGTATTAGTTTTGAGGAAGAATCTGTTTAAAATTGTGCGCATATATATTCAAGGAAAGGAGGATGATTTGAAATATAATCTTTGTATTTATGAGTTGAATTAAGTTTTGACAAAAAGAGATAAAATGTATCCTATGTCCTTACCCTGGTTCTAAGCTACCTTCCCACCAATTTTCAGTTAAATCGATTCAGCCGTTCTTGAGTTATAAATGGTGTAACTAACACAACTTTCTTATATATATGTATATAGCCGGAATAAAAAAAAGCATGCGACCGAAATTGAATGATTCAAATATTTGACAAATAAAAATATTGAAAAACAAAACAAACAAAAATTGAAAAAAAAATTTGTATGGAAAAATGTTACTTTTTGGTAATTTTCCAATTTCCCTTAACATTTAGGAGGATGAAAAATAGATGTTGTCCGATTCTCCACCCTAGCCGATATGCACGCTAAGATTCACGAAAATCGGTCGAGCGGTTTCAGAGGAGTTAGATTTGGCTGACAGATTATAAACGGTAAATAGCAAGTCTAATCTCTTTCCTTTGAAATACTTAATTTTTATTTGCAATATATAAGACTATACGGATTAACTTGTTATTGTTGTAGTGGTAAATTGAGTTGGTATGAAGTTCCAGTATCCAGGAGAAATCGTCATAGATCCTATAATGTAACGAGTGATCCAAGTAGAGGTACTTTTTCAATACCCTTTTTTGACAGATAACGCTGGAGTCCTGTCAAGCTCTCTCATTATTTTTGTTCAGTATTCTTTGGAAATTCATCATGGAAAGACCTACGTTCATAAATCGTTTAACTTTATTACGAAAATTCACGCGCTTCGCTCAACTTATGATCAAGATAATTGGCCTACGGAGCGTACTTTTCGCAAATCCATCATCCATATTGAGACCCAGCATTCATTATAGGATAATATTCGATCGAATAGACCACGTCAAACACGCAGTGAGGAAACTATAGCAGCCTTAGCTGAGAGTGTGTTCTATGGTGAGTTTGAGACCGTGTTGAGTCGATGCGGCGCCGTTCGCAGCACCTCGGACTGACGTATGAACGACTTCGCGCATTTTACGCCGAGATCTTAGACTTAAAGCATACAAAGTACAGCTTGTGTAAGAACTGTGTCCGCTCGAACTTCCAATCGACATCGCTTCGGTCTGTGGGCTCTTGAAAATGTTCCAAGAAGATACGACGTTTTCGAGCTAAATTTTGTTCAGCGATGAGGCTCATTTCTACATCAATCAGTAGTAAAGAAGCAAAATTTCTGCATTTGGGGCGAAGAGCAACTTGAACATATTCAAAAGCTACCATTTCATGCAAAAAACAACGGTTTGGTGTGGTTTGTGGGTCAGTGGAATCATCGGTCCCTATTTTTTCAAAAGTGATGCCGGAGAGAACCGTCTATTTGATGTCTGAAATTTAAACCAGTGATCTTGGCGACATTTGGTTTCAACAAGACGGCGCCACTTCACACTTATCGCATCAATAAATGGATTTATTGAGAGAACATTTCGGTGAGCAGATAATTTCCGGTTACGGGCCGGTTGATTGGCCACCAAGAAAAAGTCTATGCGAACAATTCCGCTTCGATTCAGGCCTTGGAGCGAAACATCACGCATGTCATTCGCCAGTTACCAATAGAAATGCTCGAACGAGTCATCGAAAATCCGACTCAACGGATGGACTATCTAAGACATAACCGCGTCCAACATTTGAAAGAGATTAATGTCGAAGAATGTTCTTTCGAATGATAATAAACATTACCCATTAAACTTGCAGTTTCTGTGTTATTTCTTTAAAGAAGTAGGGTACCTCAAAATGGATCACCCTTTATATATAATTGCTATAAGAAATGTACCTGTGAAGAATTATAGCTTCTGTGTAGCCGAAGTTAACGATTTTGCTTGTTTTTCGTATCAATTAACCTAAGTTTGGAAATTCAGGCCCTTCTAAAGCGTACTCCAACATTTTGATGGGTTTTACTTAGTTAATGGAGATGAGATCTGACGACAATTAAGCCGTGATGACTCTCATCAAAATGCTTAGTTCTCTCTTTGAAGTGTTTATCTAACACTTAACTCTTTGAACTAGATTTGATGGAGTTGAACGACTTTTTACAGTTTTCAGTGCACATTCACCAGCAGCGCTTGTGTATTTAATTCTTCTCTTCACTTTTGGAAACGTACTTTCATTGAAATCCTCTCTAAAAAGCATTTGATAGCCTTTTGAATATTATTACAGAGCAACAGCTTAGTGTGAATCCCTCTGGTTTGGTTATTATCCCGTAGTTCTTTACTAGGAGGCTAAGGCACTTTCCTGTTAAAGTGGGGGTCCATATGGAGCTGTGTCTTACATCTACCATTATAAAAGGTACCCATATTTTCCACACATTCGTATATATTTAGATTGCATACGATGAGCATGTCTGTGGCTGCTTATTTCTTTATGACGAAATAATGACTTATTTTCATTTCTACGGAGGTGTACCATATTTGGTTATATTCCTAATTCCATACTCAGAACTTCTTGACATAGGAGTGTTATTGGTATTGTTGATAGTAACTTAAAATATTCATTTCAGCCAAGAAATGGAATTGAATCGCGACCATTTTAGGGCGATTATTTATAAATTTCGACGTGAATTAGCCCCGCAATGGTGCATCGACGAACTTAATTCAATATTTGGCGATGAACTTCCATCAAGGACCAGTAGCATGGTGAAGCCAATCGAGGTCTTACATCAAGACGGATCCTATGAAGGTCGTCTAAAATCATTTGTGGTTCCGAAATCTATTGATATTTTAAGATCGTCATGTGACCTTTGGTGAGATTGAGATAACTATATGCGTTAGTGGGACCAGCTGACAGCCAATATGGCTTCAACATTTGCAACAAGAGTTCGTTTACGTTGAATCCCATCCAATTTGTCGATCGCTCAAATACATCCTCGTGTCGATTAGCCGAGAAAAATGTCAAAACTACAGAGAGCGTAATCATAACATTGGACCAACGCAGAACATTAAATTCTCAGTAGTACACAACCATTAGGTTGTTAGTTGTCTTTCAAGAAATTAGAAAAACCAACCACCGAAGATGGATAAGTCTTTCCCACGACATTAAGAAGGTCGTATATCAACTCGATCGGTCCAGCCGTTTCAGAGAAATATTCATCAGCGATTCTGCTCACAGCGTTTCGAGCAAAATGCGTTTAAGGTTTCGGGAGCCGATTACAACAAATGAAAATATCCTCACAAATACGCCTGTTCTCCGAAACTCATATTTTAATTTTTAGAGAATATTCTCTAAACACACCTATATTTGTACTTTCGAATATATTTTTTGAAATTCGCAGGTGGAATTAATATCCTCTATGAAGAATATGAAAGAACTTATTGAATCGAGTTAGTATCTTATTAAGTCAAATGATAAATTCTTCTCAGTGTAAAAATTCATGTCGTAATCAAATATTCGATTGCGTAAAATCGCCGGAAAAATTTTATTTTTATTTCTTCCTTAGCTTTTGAGGCAAAGGAAAGGACAGAGTATATTTTACGAGTTTTAGATAATAAATATCAATGCGGCGGGCACAAAATAAACACGCAAATGCCAAACAAATCAAATATTGTGTATATGTATGTTTGTATGTACACATATAATTCACTGCTGACTATCCTTTTGATAGCAAAGGACGTGGCGCCCATAATTGCGAGCCATCAAATCTTGATAAGGCGACAGTGACATGCACAGGCGGCAGACAGGTGCACAGACCGCGACAAGGAAGCGTCTATGAACGAGCGGACAACGAGCCGAATGTTCAGAGTCAATAAAAGCTATTTTTAATATTTTAGTAGGCAAAGCCAATTGCAGGGGTTTCCTTCGGCTTCGGGGGTTGCAATATGGATTGTGCAACATGCAACTCAAGCTCAAAAAAATAATCAAAAGTGACCGTTACACAACGCTGAAAATAAAATCATAATAATTGAGGTGATTATGCTGGTGTTGGCGCACTTTTCCATAATCACAGGGTGTTTCGTTGTAAATAATTGGATATTTTTTTCTTTATATGAATATGTAATTAAATAAATAATATATACTGTATATATATGCGTATAACTGTATATAAATCGTGCTATTAAAATTAATATAACGGTACTTACGGTTATTTGATCGCTTTCCACCATCTTGAGCAGTGCAATTAGCGAGGCTTTGTCGACCGCCAGCCAAATGCCAGTGCCCAGCACGATTGTGCCAACGACCTGCGGTTAAATAAATACGAAAATAAATAAATAAACTCACTTTTACATATTTAGAAAAAAGTATCAAAAATAATATTGTAATGGAAAAAGGTTATGCAAACAAATGGAAGAAAGTGTGAATTTTAGTAGCAAAACAAATGCACCAACGCGGATGTGGTGCAGGCGAAATGCAAATATGCCGAGCTCAAAATTTTAGTACACCTTTGTGTGAATGTATTTGTATATATGTACATATGTATATGTATATGTTAGCGATATCAATTTCAGTCTAAAATGACATTTAAAGTTGTAAGACGAGGGCAGTTTGATGCATCGGGGATTTCATATTTTTAACCCAACAACACTCGTTTACCTTAGTAATATTTATTAATCCCCTTCGATCCACTATTTAGGTTTGGTTAGATAGAAGAGGTGTGCGGGGCCTTAATCGTGGGAAACTGAACTTTTTAGATTTACTCAAGAACTTCTTGGCCTTTGCTGACCCTCAGAATATAATGTTGTAATTTTTATACCCCGAACAGCCATAAATCCTGTAGCACCCGGAAGGAAACTATATAAAAAATGATCGTCTTTTAGTCTTTCCACCGGAGTGTTGGTTTTCCTCTCCCTGGAGCGGAATTGTCTTCATCCATTCGGACGACATGACCTAGCCAGCGTAGCCGCTATCGCTTAAATACCTGACCATGGCAACGTCGTCGTATATCTCGTCATTGTTCCATCGACGGCAGTATTCGCCGTGGTCAATTTACAATGAACCATGAATCTTCCACAGAACCTTTCTCTCGAAAATTCGTAATGTCGACTCATCAGATGTTGTCATCGTCCCTGCCTCTGTACCATATAGCAGGACGGAGATAATGAGTCGAGAAAGGACTTTACTCCTCAATTGCCTACTCAGTCCGAAGTAGCAACTGTTGGCAAGAGTGATTCTGTGTTTTATTTCGAAGCTGACGTTGCTGTTGGTGTTCATGCTGGTTCCAAGATAGACGAAATTATCTACGACTTCGAAATTATGTCTGTCAACAGTGACGTGGAAGCCAAGTCGCAAGTGCGACGACTATTTGCAATCCGCAGAAAGCAGAACTAAAGGCACGATTGTTGAGGCGAATGATACCATTATCATCGGCAGTAGCTGTACACTCTTATAGAAGATTGCACTTTGTCTATTCAGCTCATCAGCTCGAATTATTTTCTCCAGGAGCAGATTAAAGAAGACGCACGATAGGGAGTCGCCTTGTCTGAAACCTTCTTTGGTATCGAACGGCACGAAGGGTTCCTTCTCGATCTTGACGGAGCTGTTGGTGTTGCTCAACGTCAGCTTACACAACCATATTAGTTTTGCGGGAATACCAAGTTCAGTCATAGCGGCATAGAGCCAGTTCCTTTTCGTGAAGGCGGCTTTAAAATCGGACGAAGATGTAGTGTTCGTCGATCATCCTTTCATGGGTATTTTCCAAGATTTGTCGTATGGTGAATATCTGGTCAGTTGTTGATTTTCCAAGCCTAAGGCCACACTAAAGAATCAATCATCACGGTGGGCTTTAAATATTTCACAAAATACGCTCGATAGAACGTTATAAGCGATGTTGAGGAGGTTTAGTTGACGCAGATTGTGGGGTCTCCCTTTTTGTGGATTGGGCACACTTACTCCAATCGTTGGGCATGCTTTCGTCCGAGCATGTTTCACAAAGAAGCTGATGCATGTTCTTTATCAGTTCTTCGCCGCCTTATTTGAAAAGCTCGCCGGCAATTGATTTACCAGCTTATAAAAGTAAGCTTCTAAACCTCGAATAGCGTACCGGGTTGTTAATTTTTACTTCAGACAAAATAAAAGAACTGCTAACTGTTCAAATGAGGAGTTTCAGTGTAGGTAGATTTACAAGGTGTAAACAACTAGTAGATGGCGATAGACCATCGGAAATGAGCCAAGGCGGAAAGGAAAAATTGTTTTTGAACAGACTCTAACTTATCAGAATGTATTTGGAAACTACGGTCATGCCACAAAACCGGACTTCCAATATAGGCCTAATTAAACTTGTAAAAAAGTTTTAGTAAAATACGAGTTTCTGAAGTCCTTAGACTTGCGCTTAACAAAACTAAGACTATTCGTCAGAGCACATACTTCTAGATTAGTCCATCATTTTTACTTCACCATATTTTGTTCTTGTCAACTTTTCGATCTTAGGCGCGAAAACGTACAAGGAGTGGTTCGGATTGCAGTGCATTTATAAACCTACGTTTGAGCTCATGGATACTACTATGAAGAATCCCTGATACAAGCGCTTATTATCTTTCTGGTAACTTAGTATAGGTTAGCTAATCAGGATGATATTCATGAAACGATCCCAATTAAACAGTTCAAAACGCCGGTCCAGAACTCTTAAAACAGAGATTGATACTTAATCTGAATATATTTCAAAACCATAGCTCTACGAACTCTAAGCTTGATAGCACATAAAACTGACTTTTATCGTCAAAATTTTTGTAATTTGACACGAACAATCTTCCATTTTATATATAGTACACATTCATCAAACCACCCTCGTATAAAGTATACTCGTACAAAAAGCCTGTATGCATGTTTGTAATGTACTATACATACATATATGGCAATGTCATTCATTCATTTCTAAAACTGTTGGTGCATTTTTACTCAATATGAACGAGTACGAGTATTTAACCGTATAAAATCGTACAAAGCTAGATTTGCATATTTACTTTGTGGTTTAGTGAACCCGACGCCTTCGAGTGCAATAAATACGATTTTGTGGTCACAATGGAAAGTCAAAACAAGTTTTCACTTTTATTTGCGCATTTGTTTGGATACCGAGCAGCGCTCACGAGTGCACAAGTTATTAAACGAACAGTAGATATATACTATTTTAACAGAGTGTATGTATGTGTGTGTGTATGTGCACGTAACTGCAATAAATATTTTGTTTCCATACTTACAAAGAAGAGGAAGTTGAAGAGGCATAGCAGATATTTGGCCAGCCAGACGCCACAATCGGAACCCATTTTGGCAGCTTTTATGTTGTGATCGAGCGTTGAAAATGTGTAAGCTGCAAGAAAGAAAATGAAATGAAGATAGATAAAATACAGTTAAATAAATAAATAAATAAGGTAATAAATTCAAGTCATTGTATCAAATAAGAGTGAATCAATGAATACCGATTATTTCCTTCTTCCTCACTTTTATACGAAAAAGACGCTAAGAAGTAAAAACGTTAATTTTGGTTTGACCGAAGCTAGAAAACCATTCACAGGTTCCATTAGTTATGCTATAAATATATGTGACCTGGTCTACGAAAAGGGAGCTAACGTGCGAAAACTAATTTTCTGGGAAAAGCTGTTAAAAATAATCGTCAGTTTCTCGTTATCTCATTAATTGTTCTCCTTTTTTTTGACACCTAAGCCCCCTTTCCGTAGACCAGGTCACATATGTATGTATATATATTTATCCTGTTTTTTATCGTTCAGTTTAAATGCCAGTTATATGCTATAGAAACCCGATTTAAATTATTTATTCTGAAATAGATAACGCAATCTCATGCCAACCCATGCCAAATTTCGTGAGGATATCTTGTCTAATAAAAAAATTATCCATGACTTGATTTCGATAGACCATATTGTATGCAGATATATGCTGTAGCATCCAAAATAGTAGTAGTAGTTTCTTGGAGAGGAATCAGTTCAATATCTCAAAAACCGGTGAACTAGATATCGTATCCTATCAGATTCTTTGAAGCATATTGTCGGACGAAACCATGACTTACGATTGGAATTTAAGCGTTTTCTGTACAATTCACAAATAGGGAGACCCCACAATCTGCGCCAGTTAGCGTGGGATAAATCTCCTCAACATTGCAAAATCAATCGAGCGTACTGTGTGAAAGGTTAAAGCCCACTGTCAACAAACTGATTGGACCTTATCAGTGTGGCTTTAGGTCTGGAAAATCAACAAATGACCAGACATTCACCATGCACCAAATCTTCTAAAAGACTCGTGAAAAGAGAATCGACACACACCAGCTCTTTGTCGATTTCAAAGCTACTTTTGACAGCCCGAAAAGGAGCTGCCTTTATGTCGCTATGTCTGAATGTGGTATCCCCGCAAAACTACATCGGCTATGTAAACTTACGATGCGCAATACCAAAAGCTTCGTGAGAATCGGGAAGGACCTTTCCGAGCCGCTCGATACCAAACGAGATTTCAAATAAGGTGCGCTTTCTTAAATGTACTTCTGGAGAAAATATTTCGAGCTGCAGATTTGAATAGAGAAGTGTATATCTGCTGATTTATGCCGATGACTTTGATCTCCTTGGCCTTAACTCCCGTGCCGTTAGTTCTGCTTTCTCCAGACTGTATAAGGAAGCGAAGCAAATGGCTCTGGTAGTGAACGAGGGCAAGACGAAATACTTAACTTCGAAGTGGTGGATAATTTCGTCTGTATTGGAATCAGCATCAACACCAACAACAACGCCAAAATCTGACGCACAATATCTTTTGCCAACAGGCAAACGGACTAAGTAGGCAATTGAGAAGTAAAGTCCTCTCTCGACGAACAAAAACCAAACTCTACAAGTCACTCATCTTCCCCATCCTGCTATATGGTGCACAGGCATGTACGATGGAAACATCTCTTGAGACGACGTTAAGAGTTTTTGAGAGAAAGGTTCTGCGGAGAATTTTTGGCCCTTTGCGCATTGGCAATGGTGAATATGGCATTCGATGGAACGATGTGCTGTACGAGATATACGACGTCATTGACATACAATAGTGCAGCGAACTAAAAGCCAAGGGCTACGTTGGCTAGGTCATGTCGTCCGTTTGGATGAAAACACTACAGCTCTGAGAGTATTTGACGCAGTACATGCCGGGAGAAGCAGAGGAAGGGGAAGACCCTCACTCCGTTGGTATATCTGTAGTTTTTTAGGCAATTGCTGTTGTTATATTAACGGCAGAAGACTTCTTAATAAGAATTGTGAAATATACTGTCGAGTTGGCAGTCCTTGATCGAATATAAATTAGGTCCCGCTAAAGTTACTTCAACCCGACTGTCTTGGGAACGGTTTGCAAGTAATTCGCTTTCACTAATCATTCAACCAGCTTTAAAGATTTGTTCTCAATTCTGGCATTCGACTCACAATAATAGCAATTCTGCGTTGAAAGTGGCTTCTCATAAAAAGCTTAGCCGTTCTGAGGCCAATAAAAATATGTAGATTTCTCTACTTCACAGTTGAACTTAAAAACCATCTTAGAAACTTTTTTTGCCATTGAAGCAAAAAGAAACGAGTCTCGATCAGATATCTAGCAAAAAATTAATCACCACCATTGTACCAGGAAATAACTCAAAATATTTGGTATATTTTGGGCGTTATAATCAATGAGCGGTTACAAATACGAATTCCGTTCTTACTGAATCTGCGGTAAACGCATCGATAACAAGAGCCATTGGATTGAACCCACCTGACACCCTTCCAGCATCACTTTGACATATGACAGCTGTTTGATAAGAAGCACATGAACATATCCAGTCAACTAACACTAATAATCATTCAGAAATGTATCATTTCAATAAAAGTAGCGAGGTCTGAAACCAAAGTGCCCATCGGCACATATCCGAAACATTTCAAAGCTATTTTTAGCATAACCAAAAGAGCATACAAATGGTACTAGTGGTTCAGTTACTGACAAATCATATTACATATGTGTATGTTATATAATATTTGTAGGTATAACTAATTTGGGTGTTGATTTTTCAAGTTTTGGTTATTAAATGCTCAGCGAGTTATTAGTCAAAATATGTCAGGCATGACTTTCGTTTTAGTATTAAACTTTCTAATTAGCGCCAGCGAACGATATTCATTATGCTGGCTCATGCCAATAACTTGAACACTGTTATTTTAACTTTACATAGATATTAATGTGTACAAGGGCTTTTTGATAAATCGGTGATTTTTTCAATGTTAAGTTTAATGATTCGAAAATTGTTTCTATCAATAGTCGTATGCGTATTTTTTGAAATATATAAATTTTTTGTTTCGAAAATCCAATAGTTTCGTCCAGACTACATCTTTATATCTAAAGCTACAATAATGCCTCTGACTGCTAGAAGTTAAGTCGACAGAACCTAGCTTCTTTTGAATAAGGTAACCTCAAATCAGGTGCATACGTTGACTGAGCGATGACCTTTCTTTCGTGTTTGACCAAAAAATCAGTCACAAACATGCAGGAATGTGAGGGTGAACTGATTAGCATTAACATGCTTTATATGTACCCAAAATATTAACTAAAATATTAGCCAAAATGTTAACCAAAATATGTTGAGTCTTATGAAAAAAACTCAACATACTTTGGTTAACATTTTGGTTAATATTTTTAAGGTGTGGAGACTTTCTGTTATCTTTCTAATGTCAACACAAAAATTTTCAAAAACTTCGGTGGTAACACACTACTAATTGGCAAATGAAGATCACACTTCATATGAACATAAAAAAGGTTGTGCCAACAAACATAGAAGAGATAATATTTATCAATCCGGTTTGCACGTGAAATTTATAAGTATGAGCCATTTGATGTTGAGTCTAATATAATGATCATCTAAGTACTAATGCGTTGTTCACATCAACCATCTCTGTAAGCTCTACATGTGAAAAAAAGGAAAACGCATCTATTATTTTCTCTGGAACTTAATCAACTTAGTCAACCCTTCATGAATGGATCGTAGCTCAAAGGTAAGGTTGGAGGGAGAGCCTTCTATCTGCAGCTTTCAATCAACACTTGTTTCTGACTGTCAGATCAGATAATATTCGACCGAATAGGCCGCGTCCAGCACGCACTGAAGAAAATATAGCAGCCGTAGTTGAGAGTTTACACTAAAGCCGTGGAGAATCGATTTGGTGCTGTTCGCAGCAAAACGGACTGACGGATGGAACAACTTGGTGCATTTTAGGTCGAGATCTTAAATTGAAAGCGTACAAAATACAGCTGGTGCAAGAAGTAAAGCCGCCAAATATAGCCAATAGGTAGGTACATAAGCAAAATTACCGAAAGCATTTGGAACGAAAAGCAACGTAAGGAGATTCAAGAGCTGTCATTTCATCCAAAAACAAGGGTTTGGTATGGTATGTGGGCCGGTGGTATCGCGCCAGGATAACCGACTATTTGATACCAGAAATTAAAGCTCGTGATCTCGACGATATTTGTTTTCAACAAGACGGCGCCGCTTCCCACACATCAATCAATAGATTTATTGAGAGAACACTTCGGTAAGCAGATAATTTCACGTTTGAGGCCGGTCAATTGGCCACCGAGATCGTGTGATATCACACCGTTGGACTTTTTCCTGTGGAGATAAAATCTAAAGCCTATGCGGACAATCCCGCTTAGTTTTAGGTCTTGGAGAAAAACATCACGCGTGTCATTCGCCAGTTACCAGTCTAAATGCTCGAACGAGTCCTCTAAAATTGAAATCAACGGATGGGTCGTCTGAGACGTAGCCGCGGGAAACATTTGCAAGAGATAATCTTCAAAAAATAAATGTCAAACAATGCTCTTTCGAATGATAATAAACAATAAAAATTAAATTTGAAATTTCTATGTTTCTTCTTTAAAAAAGTAAGGAACATCGAAGTGGATCACACTTTATAAAGTACATGAACTCGCAGACTGACAGGTATTGTTGTTGTTGTTGTACCCAATTTGACAGTCATTGGTCGGATCCGTTCCGCTTACTTAGACCCGACTGTCGTGGGAACGGACAGGTATTGATATTAGCCTCCTCAATAAAATGCTGATCCTTTTTAATCCATATCTATCAGGGCATCACAACGTCTAGTCCAAATGGAATTATTTATGGCTTCACGGGAAATCAGCCTATTTATTTACCTAACCTGGTCAATCCTACAAAGTCAAACCTTTTCGGAGAGTTCAAGTCCTTATATATGACGATTCACTTTGCATAAAATAAAAATTTATTCATATTAGGCCGAATCATTCCAATTTTGAACCAAAGCAGGAAGCACTGGAGGCGAATACGAGAATTCTCTGGGAATTATGTGATAATACTTGTATTAAGACAGAGCTCCTATCGTTTTTCAAAAATTAACCGAACTTATGGAACGTCCCTCGTACATTTAGCATGTAAACGTTAAGTAGTAATGAAAAGCTTAAAACGCGGTAAGAGGCAAATTGAAATTAAGCACATGTTGCAGACGCATACATATGCACATACGACATACATGTATGAGTATGTATGTTGCAAATGCATGCAACAACAAGGTAAATGCACAATGTTTTTGTTCTTGTTTACACAGTGGAAAGCCAAACAAATAAATAGATGCAGCTGTAATAACACTAAGCCACAAAAACAGAGCGACAAACAGACAGACAGACGAAGCATTAAAAAATTAACAAAACAACAACAATAAAAAAACACGGCAGACATGGTAATCGCGGTGGATATTGTAAATGCGACACTCCTCGGAAGAGACGACGGAAGAGAGATATAACTTCATGTATTGTCTGTGTGTATGTGCATTCGTCGCTTTGCTGCCGTTGTCAACGCAAGTCATTCGCGAGCAAAAGTAGTGCAATCGCGGATATGGAGCAGTTTATACCCACACACACACATATCCATACACATATCACACTATCTTTTTCATCTGCGTACTGCAATTCCACTTAAGGGCAAATATGTTGCCGCAGTTGCGCATTTTTCCACTGTTGCACCTTGCCAAATACTCGTATATAACCGTTATGGCATGAGCGAGTGACTAACTGGCGCTGCGAAAAGCCCTCGAGTCTTGAGTTGTCATGTTAATACATTCCGTTATTTGTGTTTCCATATGGATGTGTTGCAACGGCGGGCATTCACCAACGCGCTTGAGAGGTTTACTTCACCGGTTAACGGTAAAAAAAGGAATTTAGTGACGAAATTTGCCTTAAAAAGCGGAGCATGTTGAATGATATCCAGACGGCTTTACATGGCCTGGAGACCCACATTGCGACAACTCGTTTGGCAAATAACATTAGTGTGTATGACTTGATGTCAACTATATCATTATAACATTGGGTTGGACTGTTAAGTGAACAGGACCAGCGATGGGCGTGACACAAGAGCTGCATTTACGATACCGGAAGGGATTTCATGGGGCAAGTGCTGTTCTTTCGCCGTTCCAACAGGATTTGGATCGGTAAGTAGCAAGTTGAATTATCATATTTTTAGACACACCTTGCAGTGGAGTTGCGCTATGTTCTTCTGTTACTTCTCCGTAAAGTAATCCCCTTAGGTTTCAATACACTTGTGCCAACCTTTTCTCCAATTCTCGAAACAGTTGTTAAAGTAAATTTCCGGAACAGCCTTGAATGCGCATAGCGTTTCACGTTTAATGTCTACAATTGACTCGAAACGGTTTCCTCGAAGCGATCGTTTGAGTTCGCTGAAAGTTACGCGGAGCTCAATCAAGCGAATATCGCGGCACGATATTGGTTGAAAACTTGGCAAAAAATCCACGAAGATTCAAAGCAGTATGCGACGATGCATTATCGTAGTGCAAAAGCCAAGAGTTGTTGGCCCATAATTCAGGCCTCTGTTTACAAATAGCTTCGCGCAAACGACGCATAACACTCAAATAGAATTCCTTGTTGACAGTTTGGCCGATCGGAAGGAATTTAGACTGCATCACTCTTCAATAATCGAATTCGGCCCACCTTTGCTACGATATTCGGCCGATTCATCGTCTGTTTCCGGGTGGTATGCTTCATGACATCCTGGTAGTCGGAAAGAAAGTTTCACAAACGTTAATGCGACGTTGTTTTTCGAAGAAATTGAGCGATTTTGAAACCAATCATGCTCTCACTTCTCTTCAGTAAGATCTCTGACTGTAATTCGTCGATTCTCTAGCAGCAATTCCTTTATTTTATTGACGTGTTGATCATCAGTTGATGTTGATGGCCTTCCCGCACGTGGTTCGTCGTTAACGCGTTCTCGACTCTCCTTCAATAATTTGTACTAATCAAAACCACTTACTCGCGACAAAAAATTAGCAAAGAAAGCCTATTCTAACATTCTGAACATTGCGGCAAAAGAAACTTGATTCTGCACACAAAATTTAATCCAACTTTTTTGTTGAATAATTTCACTCATCGTAAATATCGCCGAATGCACTTTATGAACTTCAGAAATCAGATGTATGACAGTCAGATACCAACGTAGGAAAAAAAATGTTGAACGAATGGGTTTTCACGCGAAAGTCTTACTATTTTTCGCCCACAGTGGTATAATGAAGGGTTTAGTCTGTGCCTGTGCTTGCGATCAAGAAAATTTAAATATTGATCGGAAGAGCAGGCTAACTGCTACGACGGTTCTATCTAGATAACCGGAGTGGACACAGTTATACTATAGCTGATCTAGAACCGTCATGACTCCCAAAAAATATTTTAGGGAAAGTTTAACATATTGTTTTGTTTCTTTGAAAGTTTAAACATATTTCTTTGAAGTTTCCTTCATCTAGAATTGGTAAGAGAAAAAACGTCATGATATCTGAGGGATATATAGCTTTCTTTATAAAGTTGTAAGTTCGATTAAACACTCTGTTTATGTAAATAGCTTTCCTATATATGTTTTGTTTCACTAATTACTTCTTAGAATTTTGGGACACAGAAGCCGTCGAAATCAAGATAATTTCGATTGCAACAACCTCTATTTGTACCTGTATGTTATCATGGCGACGTTTAAGTAGAAGGTGAAGCTGTGACTTTTAAAAAATCTTTGATATTTTGATTTGGGATTTTTTGATTGAAAATTAAGGTTTTTTTCGAGATTAGTTGAATATAAGGATAAATAATAAATATTAAAAAAGTAAACTAGAGGATGCTTGTGGACATATGAGGGTAAGATTCCACCAAATTACGCAAAAGAAAACTTTTATTGTACAAAATAAGAATAAAGAAACCAACAATTTGGTTACGTAAATTTTTCATATAAATTTTGAGGTTTAGTGAAAAAAGGTCTATACAGCAATTATAGACCTTTTCATTGCCTACAACTGTGCCATATAGCTTTCTACTATAGGACTCGCATTTTCGGCAGAAATCGAGATAAACCATTCCTAAGCTTTATAAATTCAGCCGCGCTCTTGCCTTTCTCTTTCCTATCTCAGACCACCCGTAAATTACTTTTCGCTCTGAAATGTTTGTTATTTTATCTTTCCTTTCCGATGGGTTTCAATCTACCATGGATTTATTTTATGTTTAAGGAAATTCATAAAAAATATTATTATTATACATTATGAACACATATACACTTAAGTTTATATAGAGAGATAATTGTAAGCACCTGTCATACATAAAACTATTCCACAACTCCCTTACTATATCAATATTCAATTTTCTATCACTCTTAATAAGCTTGAAAGTTTTATTAAACACCGCCTCTGTTTTTCTCAGAAACTTGAGCGAGTTGTATTCTGTTCTTTGGTTTGTCTTCTGATTTGTCTGATCTATAACAAAATAATGGGTTTTTCAGTAAGAGAGCTACAAAAGTTTTTTAAGTTCTAAAACAAAAACGGTTGTGAATATCGATGAAATTCTTTATTCCTGTGAAAGTACATTCCATGCCATTATGGAACTCAATTTCACGTTTGATTTTCGTATGAAGTTCATCAATCGCCGTTAGCTTCTTGGCATAGATTTGACGTAGCCCCACAGCAAATAGTCTAACTTCACCATTTCGCGAGATAACACGTTCACCAAACTTGGTTTTAAATAAATCGATCGATGACATTTGCTGTGTGGCTTAAGACACCATCCTGTTTGAACCACATATTGTCCAAGTGCATATCATCCAATTCGGTTATCATTGTTACCATATAAAAACCAATAAAACTTCTGTTCTTAACAGTCAAAGAAACCTTTTTTGTTGTGGAATGTAGTACAGTTAAGATAAGGTACTGCTATGCAGCACGAATAGTTTACAGAACATTCAGGAAGACGCTAGCCAAACACGTAGAACAACAGTAGTCCAACAAGCTACGTGAGAAAACCATCAAAAGGGCCTGAGAAAATTGTGTGCGAACATTCTGCAGGCACTGGAGCAAAGGGCTGAAGGCTGAAATTAATACAGTTAATATGAGTATGGGAAACGAACAAGTACAACTGTACTCAGTTATGTGTGTATGTGCATTTGAATTGGAATAATGAATTTGCCACATATCTCAATGGGTCCCAAGAGTGGTAAGTGCAACGTAATAGTACCGTTCGATATGATAACTAACATATGTACTTGTATGTGTGGTATGTACCGACAAACAGAACCGGAAGAGAAGAATGTACCACATATAGTATTATGTTAGTATGTATGTATGTGTGTGTGTACTTAGAATGTTAGCGGTTTGCACTTGTTTATGATTACGTTACGACCCAGCGATAAACCGGCGGCAGACCATATAAAGTGCGCTTGTTGTTATTGCCAGTGCCGTTGTTGCCAACTTTATTGTCTGCATTGTGAAATCAACCGCAAAGTGATTACATACACACACACACATATCTGTAGATTTATCACTAGAACCGGCAAGTTGTTTCACGTATTTGGCTTCAATGGTTCCAGCTACTCATACGGCTAATTCTTCGGCTGTTTGTTGCAACTGCGCAAGCCTAGAGGCATGCATATGTATGTATGTGTGTGCAGCAGTTGGGTAATTATACTTAATTTGTATGTGTGCGTGTGTGTGTGGATGCAATAGATTCCATTCAAGCATTCATTGCCAATTCAATTGAAAAATGTAGCAACAATTGTTGTTGCTGTTGCTGTTGCTTGACATCTGAGCAGTGATCTGTAATCGGCCGCTGCTTAACAGTGACTACAGTTATAAAATAAGTTTCCTATTTCGTTGGCAATTACATATTCGACTACTGTATTACATTGCAATCACCAGATACATATACAAACATATGTATGTATATCCACATATATATTCATAAGAACCTACGTACGTATACGCTGACAAGGTCTATTAACTATTTTAATTACCGATTCTTGCTTACTAAACACTTATTACAGCGCTTGGAGGTTAAAAGTTTTGTTGGCGTTATGAATGTATATATATACATAATAGGCCTACTGAGCGTACTATTCGCAATAACATCAGCCATCTTGAGACTCAGCATTCATTATTGGATAATATTCGACCGAATAGACCACGTCCAGCACACAGTGAGGGAAATATAGCAGCCGTAGCTGAGAGTGTACACGAAGACCGTGGAAAGTCGATTCGGCGCCGTTCGCAGCAACTCGGATTGACTTAGGGAACGACTTGGCGCGTTCTATGTCGAGATCTTAAATTGAAAGGGTACAAAATACAGCTTGTGCAAGAACTGAAGCCGCTCGACCTTCCCAAGCGACATCGCTTCGCTCTATGTGCTCTTGAAAAGTTACAAGAAGATCCGACGTTTTCGAGCAAATTTTGTTCAGCGATGAGGCCCATTTCTGGCTGAATGAATATGTAAACAGGCAAAATTGCCGCATTTGGCACGAACAGCATTCTGAAAAGTTTCAAGAGCTGACATTTCATCCAGAAAAAAAGGTTTGGTAGGATTTGCGATTAGCCACCAAGATCGTTATAGACCTTTTCATTGCCTACAACTGTTCACACCGTATCCTGTGGGGATATGTAAGTCTAAAGTCTATGCGGACCATCCCGCTTCGATTCAAGCCTTGGAGTACACAAAATATCACGCATGTACTTCGAGATTACCAGTCGAACTGCCCAAGCGAGTCATCGAAATTCGGACACAAAAGATGCATCATCTAAGACGTAGCCGCGGCCAACATTTGAAAGAGTAAATTGTCAATAAATAAACGCCAAAGAATGTTCTTTCGAATGATAATAAACATTCCCCATTAAATTTGATGTTTCTGTGTTTTTTCTTAAAAAAGTAGGGATCCTCGAATGGATCACTCTTTATTATCAAAAATCTTCTTTCTTTGATTATTACTTTATGAACATATCTAAGGAAGGTTGTAGGCAAATTTCAATTCGATCGGAGAAATTTTCCTCTTCGAATCAGAAAACAGACTTTCGAGAAAAACGCTTTTGAAGTTTTAAGAGCCTGTTATACTAACTTAACATATTCTTACAAATATGTATATATCTATATATGTAACTGTTTTCCGGATCAACTTAGGACTTTCGGGTAATAATCTCTAATATAATGTTCATTCAATAAATATGAAAAGTAAAAAAAATCGATTTGTTAAAATTCACAAGTCCATATTATTCCTTAAGGTAGAAACCTTTTTAGAGAATTGCACTAGTATGTGGAGGCAAGACCAGTTATTAACATATTTTTGAGGTTTGGGCCATTGCGTGCTTATTGGTCTCTAGATACTACTCATGGTGCTATTAGTTCCCAGTTGCGTTCATTAAAATCAAAATGACTCTCAAATGTTAGGTGGAAAGAATTCATCAGATCTTGCCAGAATTCCAGCTTGGATTAGTCTACAAGATTTAATAGATGCATACGCCCAGGCATTTTAGCTGAACGATATGATCGTTGTAGACTTGTTATTCAACTTATTCATGGCATCTGATTCGGTACACAAAAATCTACCCTCTATACGCACAAGAATTCCTTACAGATCTATACCAGACATTAATCTGTTGGAAATAAGATCTTTGTCTTTTGGACGGCTTTTGTCAAAGTGTTTGGCACCTTTCCAAATAAGAATCATACTTAAAGAATGGAAGACTCGATGAAACAAGTAAAAGCTACTGCAGAAGTAAGTGTGAGGTTGCCGTACTAACTAACTAATTTAATAATTTTAGTGAAAAATGGCACTCAGTTCTCAGTAGACCTAACCTAACTTAATGTAGAAGTTATTATAGGATTTCCACAAAAAAACTTTAATTATCAACAGTGGTGTCGTTTAGCTTACAATTCATTACATGATGACTTAAGATGAACTGAAATAAACTATACTTACATATATAATAGGTTGTCAAAAAAGTCTTGCGGTATTTTCGCTAGTTGGCGCTGAAAGCGCGTAGTTCTAGTTTTATTCGTCGCATCGGGTCATGCTATACCTTTTTGGAAAGCTCATTTCAAGCGCTAACACGTATTTGATTGATTGTCATTTCTTTTAAGTCGTTCGTGAGTTATAGCGTCGCAAACATGGTGCAAAATAAAGAGAAAATACGGCATATTTTACAGTACTACTACGATAAAGGCAAAAATGCATCTCAAGCCGCCAATAAAATTTGTGCAGTTTATGGACCCGATACAGTTTCCATTTCCACCGCACAACGATGGTTTCAACGTTTTTGTTCTGGTGTAGAGGTGGTCGAAGATGCGCCACGCTCCGGAAGGCCTGTCGTCGAAAGTTGCGATAAAATCGCTGAATTGGTCGAAAGAGACCGGCATAGTAGCAGCCGTAGCATCGGTCAAGAGCTGGGCATGAGTCATCAAAAATTCATTTCAATTTCAATAAAAAAAAAAAAATCAATTAAAATACCGTTTTTTGACAACTTTGTCCATCTAAATATTCAATTAAATTTTATGACGCAAAGCGCTACCTTTTACCTCAATAATAATTCACTCACTTCTACAGAATTAGATTGCTCAAAATTATTTTGAAGTACTACATACAAAAGTGCTTATATTTGTGCTTTCACATTTTCACCAGAGATCCTCCCACGATTATTTGCTTCCATTACCTCTGTCAGTCACTCACTGACAGCTACTAAAATGGCGAAACCGATGAAGTATTCACTTTCATTACGTTTTTTTTCCTTTTCTGCGTGACTGCCAACATTTACTTAAGAGTGATGGAGAATGAAAACAATTGAAAATTCAAAAAAAAAAAAATATATAATAATAGAAATAAATCTTTTTGTAGCAAGTTGTGCACTTGTAGTTCACACAGAAATTCTATTTCTCAGCTAAGCGCTGCACAAATAATGAATGTTGGCGTTGATTGAGCTTTGGCTTTGCTGGAAATACCGGAGAAATATAATTGGCATAATAAAATGTGGCAAAGTAATTGCGAAAATATTTGCCGTATATTATATGAATATATACATATATATATATTACTACATATATTACATATATAGCTATCATTAAACCTCAAAGATTTATATACATATATGAATATATTCAAGTACTCGTAAGTACGCTTACTAATTGATTGTTACTTCGATGATTTGCAGTAAATGAGTAAGGCATAGAAAATTTAATATATTTCCCGTGTTTTCCCAAGTTTCAGGGTTATAACCTGCTTTGCCACTTTATATATTCATAAATAGACATGACAGCTGATAATTCTAAATAATTTTATTATGGAAGTAACGCAATAATAAAACAACAAACTCATGGATATAATTGTACATGAGGTACTAAGCCGTTACCAGAAGTATCTGCCAGTTTTCCAACAATAACACCTACAGTACTTTTAAGAGTATTGTTATCTGACACAAATACCCTTAAAAGGACCAGTACATAATTATCTTAAGATCTAATTTTATTAAGCTGTAGAGAGTTCTATTGTTTTTTTGAAATGCTTAGTATTAGAAATTGAGAGATCTCGAGTTTTATAGAACCGCCAAACCAGAAACAGTACAGGGTGCACAAGACAGAACATATCAGAAACCGAACTAAAGTTCAGTTTGGATTCAGTTAAAGATGGTCACTTCAAAAGCGTGCCCAAAGTCTATTTTGGAAATATTTATGTAGTTACAAAAACCAAACTAGATCTTTATATCAGAATTTTTTTTTAATTTACAAAATTCCAAACCTTGATGAAACAATGATTTACTAACTATCACAAGACCGTCAACGAGCTGTCAGATCAGTGGATTGAAAACAAGAAGCAATTTCAGTTTGGAGAACATGAAAAAATCACACGAAGCTAAATCAGGTAAATACGGTGGTTGATCGATGACGTTCGATTCATTGGTTTTTTGGCTCGATGGTACAATATCATGGTACAAAATTAATTTTTTTCCACAATTTCGGCCGTTTTCGACGTATGTTCTTACGCAAACACCTCAATGCGTCCAAATAGAACTCCGTACTGACCGTCTGTCCCTCCCGAACAAATGCATGATGCACCAAACCACGAATATCAAAAAAAAAAGAGCATCACTATGATTTTTGAGCGGATTTGCCGTGTGTCTTTTGGTTTCGGCTAGTTTTTTACCCTCCTTTGCGATTATTGTTGACTTGTTTGCATGTCAAAATCATAAACCCATGTCTTATCGCCAGTTATACTCGTAATGCTCGCCATGAATGCGGGATCGAAATTCGCACGATTAAGCATGCAAAAGAGACCTGTTCACGCTACTCTTTTTGAAAAAAATTAATCTTTATTGGGACGAGTCGAGCAAGAACGCATTTCATACCCAAAATATGTACCAAAAGAATTTGAACGGTCTCGCAAGAGATGTTGAGCTCTCTTGCCATCTTCACTTGCCTGACGATTTCCTTATCCATATCCTTCATTTTTTAAATATTTTGGTCAGTTGAAGAGATCGAAAATCGTCCAGAACGAGGCATGTTTCCAACGATCTGTTCACCGTCTTTGAAAGCTTTGTACCAATTGTAGGCTTGTGTTTTTGATAAAACTGTATCGCCGTAAGCCTTTTCCAACATTTTTAAAGATTTTGCACACGAAATTTAGTTAGAAATACAAAATTGGAGACAAATTATGTGTTCGATATTTTTATCCATTGTAAAAATCGCAACGCACTACTCAGGTGTACCGACTTAAGCTAGTCAAATTGGTTGACAGATCGCGTTCATATTTGGCATAGTAATTAAGGACAGTCTTGCCAATCTGAGATGTCACTTACCCGGGGAATTTAAATAACAAATTTTTTTGGAAACTTTTTTGCAATAATTTACGTATAAGTGATCAGCGTGAATCGATATAGCCAGTTCCGTCTGTCTGTACATATGCGAACTAATTTCCAGTTCTGAGATATCGTTCCAAAAGGTTTAGGTACTAACTTTAACTGGCTAACAACCAGTAATGTTTTGGTTTTTGGCTCTATCCAAGGCTGTTGTGTCTTTTTCAGTGGGTCTTCTGTTACGTGACGGATCCCAAACCCATCGCACAACCCTCGAGAGGAATGATTCGCCTTCTCACTTTAGCTCGCATTCAAATGGACCATTTTTGGCTACCCAGAGGATACTTGGTCTAAGACCGAAAGTCGTGAGCTGGTTGAGCCATATGTAAAATAATCGTTTCTGGTCACTCCCAAGTGAATGGCTTTCAGAGAACTTTCCTTACTCCAAATGCCAAATAAGGAGAATGTCCACTCTATACTAGAGGTTATGTAGTATACAGGCCCTTGGGTTGATTTTGTGGTCTAAAGCTCTGAGTAAATCTCATTTGGTATACATATATTCTTTTATATAAATTTAAACAAATTTTCTGTGTCAGAGAGGCGGCGTTCTTTACAAATATTTCAGACCTTTCTGATTCTGATTCTGATAAAAGCCAATAATATATTTCTAAAATGTCGACGAAATGAATGTTCTGAATCGATAGAAATTTATTTTCAGACATACATTTATAAATTAACTACAATACATACTATACAGAATAATTATGTAAAACTATACACCATTTTTACAACACCTCATACACTCATTGTGAGTTTTAATTATTCATATTTATTTAATTTTCACAGCTACCATTTCAATTAAGCACCAACATACGCCATATACTTATTTACATACAAAAATAGATAAATGTATAGATTTAATTATGTATTTGCCTATTTTACTCATTAATTATGTTAGTAAGATGGTTGAGTTTTGCAGTTTTGTTTGGGATTTTCGAGATTTTCATTTTCATTGTTTTAAACGATTTAGGTCAACGCTGAATAACTAAGCAGCATAAATGTCGCTCACACTGTGCCACACGGATAGTGGTGTTGCTGACGCTGACAGTGCTCTGGGTATCATATACATATATACATACATATGTATATACAGACAAGTATATAAACATATGTACATATGTGTGTTTGTTGTCACAAGTGTGAATAAGGCATTAGCACAATAAAGCGTTGAGTGTTATTGCTCGAGTGGGCTGTCATCCGTCAGTTTGTTTTCTATTTTACATAAAACAATGAAAATTATGATTTATGGGCTGAGGCATGTGGGAAGTGAAATTCTTGCTTCGAAATGCTAACTAGAGGGCGTGAAGTTAATTTTTGAATGTGACTGTACATATATGAAGGAATACATGCCATATGTATTACTGTGGGCAAAAAATAGTAAGACTTTTTAATTTAAATTTCGCGCGAAAAGCCATTCGTCGAAATATTTTTTTTCTATGTTGGTATGACTGTCAGTGATGTCTGTGCCAAATGTGTGGTCGTGTGGTTATTATTTGCTATCTAATAATGGGTTGTCAAAAAAGTCTTGCGGAATATTTATTGATTTTTTTTTTATTGAAATTGAAATGAATTTTTGATGACTCATGCCCAGCTCTTGACCGATGCTACGTCTGCTACTATGCCGGTCTCCTTCGATGACTGTCAGTGATCTTCTACCACCTCTGTGCGAAACCGATCGTTCTTCTACCACCTCTACACCAAAACGTGCGGTGGAAATGTGTGGTCGAGATTGGTTATTATTTTCTATTTATTTTGCTCCATGTTTGCGACGCTATAACTCAAAAAGAAACGACAACCACGGGTATTCTGAACTACGCGCTTTCAGCGCCAACTATACCGCAAGACTTTTTGAAAATTTTGCTACTGTATCGTGAAAAGCGAAAGTATAAAAATTAAGCAACTAACAAATATCTTCAAAAAACATGATTTAAAGTCTACATAATAATAGCTGCAATCACAAAATGTTTAAACACCAGCATTTTAATCGTAAAATTAAATACCACAAATGCCAGCTCGACTTGGCTATCAATCAAATTGTACATAAACTATCGCGAAATTCCAGTAGCTGCTTCCTACTCAAATATTCGAAATTTTTAACGCGCTTTCAATTAAGCTTAACATAAATACACACCTGCACATATGTATATGTATGTACATATGTACATAAATAAATACAAATTTGCTGAATGCCCGATGGCAACGCATTCAGCGGATTATAATGATGGATTTCAGCATAATGCTCAAGGAAATAGTAACACGGCAGTGAGGCAGCAAACGGCACAGAAAGCACACAGGTTTGCTTTTAGCTTTTACTGAATGAAATCGAACTAGTTAGAAAAACATTAGACATATACCAATTATGGAATCTACCATAAGAGTAAACTTTGTTAAACGGAGCCTCTGAAATTAATTTTTGCAGTTTTTTTAATTATATAAAAAACAAACATTATTTTTTTCAAAGCAAATCGAAAACTTGTGAACATAAATTTTTACGTCTATCAGAGAAATATTAGTAAATAAAAATAGGTAGGTGTAAACAGATATCAGAGGAATAAAAATTATTATTTGGGATATATGAAGACTCGAAAACAGTAAAAACGGAAAATGTTATGTGGAGATTTCCTTCGCACTGACGTATATATACATTAATCATAAAATCTAACAAGGGAATTCAAATAGTATATAACGAATGATCCAAGTAGAGAAACTTTTTTCAATAATCTTTTTTTGACAGATCACGCGTGAGTCATGCCAAGCTGTCATATTATTTTTGTTCCGTATTCTTTGGAAATTCATCATGGAAATCGTTTAACTTTATTACGAAAATTCACGTTCTCTAAAGAATGTGTTTTGCGGGCTTCGCTCAACATATGATCAATATAATCGGCCTACTGAGCATACTATTCGCAACACCATCACCCATCTTGAGACCCAGCATTCATTATTGGATAATATTCAATCGAAGAGACCAAGTTCAGCGCGCAGTGAAGAAAATATAGCAACCGTAGTGAAGAGTCGATTCGGACCCGCTCGGAGCAACTCGGACTGAGGTATGTTACGACTTGGCGCATTTTACGTCGAGATCTGAAATTGAAAGCGTACAAAATATATATATCCCAAGCGATATCGGTTCGCTCTATGGGCTCTTGAAAAGTTTCAAAAAGATCCGATGTTTTCGAGTCCAATCTTGTTCAGCGATGAGGCCCATTTCTAGTTCAATGGATATGTAAATAAGCAAAACTGCGGCATTTGGGACGAAGAGCAACCAGAAGAGATTCAAGAGCTGCCATTTCATCCAGAACAAACAACGGTTTGGTGTGGTTTGTGGGCTGGTGGAGTCATTGATCTATATTTCTTCAAAAATAATGCCGGTGAAAACGTAACCGTCAATGGCGACCGTTATCGCGCCATGATAACCGACTATTTGATGTCTGAAATTGAAGCTCTCGTCCAGGCGACATTTGGTTTCAACAAGACGGCGATACTTCCCACACAACGCATCAATCAATGGATTTATTGAGAGAACGCAAATAATTTCACGTTTTAAGCAGGTCGATTGGCCACCAAGATCATGTGATATTGCACCGTTAGACATTTTCCTATGGGGATATGTAAAGTCTAAAGTCTATGCGGACAATCCCGCTTTGATTCGGGCTTTGGAGCAAAACATCATGCATGTCATTCGCCACTTACCAGTCGAAATGCTCGAACGAGACATCGAAAATTGGACACAACGGATGGATCATATGATACGTAACCGCGGCCAACGATTGAAAAGATAATTTTCAAATTTTTAAGCACATTTTTCTCGAAACGTACCATTCGGAGTCGATGAGGAATATTTCTCCAAACGGCTCGACTTACCGGCTTGAAATTTCCACTCGACCTTCTTGAATACATTTGTCAGGTAATGGTCAAAGGAAGGATTTTTAATAATTTTACAAAAAATTAAATTTTTAACTGTAAATATAAATTTATACATAATGAAAAAATGCATTAAATTCTGTAAATAAATTTTTCGCATATTTTTTTAACTTGTAAGGCGGACCTTAATATATTTCATGTACGTTGAATATTCGAAAAAAAATTATGGGCCTATTTTTAATGAAAGTATGAGAATATTTAATACGCTAACTGTTATTGGTAGGACTAGAGTTAACATTCATTGCTCAAGTATTGAAAGATCCCATTTAGTCTTAACAATTGGGATCGTTTGTGGAAAGAAGAATAAAAGTGCAAAAGTGCAAACCAAATTGGTTCGTAATACCAATAAAGAAGAAAAAACACCGATTTTAATAAAAACTATAGTCATAACGTTCAAAATTTAGTTAAAATTTGTTATTATAACATGAATTCAGAAAAAAATAAAAGTGAAAAAATATTAAAAAGCAAGAAACCAAAAAAACAAACAGAAAGTTGGCCACTCTTTCCAAACGATTTGTAATTACAAATTATCTAATATATCAGCAAAGTTCAATTGTATCTGATTACGACAAAAGCAGCAACAAAACCAGTGTATAACATAATTTTATAGCCGGTTGAAGCGCAGTTGATGCGCATGCGTAACAGCACAAAACAAGTGGCAGCTAAACAAACAGGCGAACGATTGCCGCAATCAAGCGATTAACAGCGTTGAGAAAGAAATATGATAATTACAAAAAAGTCAAGAAATACAAAAATATTGCTAAAACAAAAGCACACATTTGCTGGCGAGTTTACTTGAGTGGCGGAGCGCCGCTGTCGGGTGACGTTGAGTAGGCATTTGAAGTGCTAAATTTTTGTGAAAAGTGAAAGTGCAGTCGAGCTGAACCGCGCGCACTGTGTTATGCATGCGCTTACATACTTACATATGTATATGTAAGTATATACAATTATATACTTAAGTATGTGTGTAAGTGGTGGCAAGACAAGTGCAGTTGTAGCAACTCAGCGCATACGTTCGAGATGCAGGCCATTATTGGCGCTGCTTCGTTTTCTAGTCACCCACTTTGTATACATATGTATGAGTGTGTGTGTGTGTGTGTCTCCACTTGAGCCCAGTCAACAATGCTGAGATAAAGTGGCGTGCTTTGCTGATTTACAATGATTTAGAAAATCGAAATTCGACAAGGCATTTTCACACAGATTCTCAGCGGCGCAAGAAAAAATATCGAACAATGAAATGATTGTAGAAAAAAATGGAAAAAAGAAAAAAATTCGAAAAAAAAATCATAGAAAAAATTTCAAAAAAATATTAAGATTCAAGCTTCATTGCATGGCGTCACTAGTCTTGCAGCAACAACAACACCAACAAACTGCAGCTGCACTGAAATGTGGCTCAACTGCATAAATGAACACCAACGAGCGCGTATGAGTGTATGTGTATTAGTACAAGTGCCTAAATGTGGCATGAAAATGTCTACATTTGCGCATGCGTGTCATGTGAGCTTAGTGAATGTGGCTTATTTGCACATATTTGTAAGTAATAAGTCCACACTGGCGCTCGTTGTGGCCGCTGGCGTGCATGATTGCCTTCGGGTTGGCCAATAGAGGAATAATTGCGTTTAATGTGTACATTAATGAATTTCAAGGAATACCTAAACACATACATACATACATACACACATATGTGTATTTAAGCATTGCCTGTGCAAACAATTTTGCATTTATGCACTCCGCTCCGATTTGCGGCATTAAATTTGTGGAATTAATAATAATTTCATTTCTAGCCAATGTGCAACTGGCCACATGACATGCGGGTGGCATGCAATGGAAACGATATTAGACAGTTGAGGTAATGCCTAAGAAATACAACTAGAAATATAAATATGCAGGAGAATTTGGCTGCTGGTGGAGGCAGAGAAGAAGGCTAAAAAAATATTAATGCAACAAAATGTATTATATTAAATTTATAATTTAATTAAAAATATATATATTTAAAAAAATTCTAAAAATTAAGAAAATTTAAATATAAAAATAAAATTAAAAAATAATTTTTATTTTTTTTTTTTTTTTTCAATATCTTTTTTAAGCGAAAAACACCAATTGAAGAGCTAAAAAGAAAAAAAAAATAGAATAAAAATGCCATTATAAAAGAAAACACATTATTTTTTTAATAAAAAACATTAGAAAAATTATTTAAATATTTTTGTTTCTTAATAATTTAATTTAGACAAACTTTAAAATATTAAATATTGTATATATTTTTTTTTCTTTTATAATTCTATCTCTTTTTATATATTTTATTATTAGTATTTTTTCAAATTCACTAAATTTTTTTTTATTACATCTTCTTTTTAAGCGAAAAACAGCAAATATTGTACGCCAAAAAAAATAAAAAATATAAAAAATAAAAAAAAAATAACTTTTAAAATTTAAAATAATTGTTTTTCTTGAATAATATTTCAATATTTTATTAAAAATCTATAATTTTACTGTTAGTATTTTTTTCAAATTCAAAAAAAAATTTAATAAATTTATTGTAAATTAAAAAAAAAAATTATTGTAAATTAAAAATAAATTTATTAAAATTTTTTATTATACTTATTTTTAAGTAAAAAAACACCAAATACTGTTGAACAAAAAAAACTTAAAAAAATAAAAACAAAACTAAAAAATACTTTTTTTTGATAATAACGTCTTTTATGAAAAATATATACTATATGCATACATATATACTTTATTATTAGTATTTCTTTCAAATTCATTAAAAAATTTTCATAATTTTTTTTTATTACATCATATTTTAAGCGAAAAACAACACATTTGTAGAGCAAAAAAAAAATTTAAAAAATAATTTTAAAAATTAAAAAAAATTCTTTTAATAATGGTACATTTTTTAAATATACATACATATGTATGTAGATATTTTATTATTAGTTTTTTTTTTAATTATTTCAAATTTTAAGTAAGCATTTTTATTAAAATTGTATTTATTTCAATGTTTTTATATTTTATTTATTTATCTATTTGTTTTTTATTTTATTTAATTTTTTTTTATAAAATCTTTATTACAAAATTCTCATATTAACATTTGTATTATATACAATTCCTAAGCACAATAATTTTTTATAAACAAATCAATATTAATAATAAGCCGCCCAGATGTAGTATTTTCAAAAATATTAATTTGGTTCAACCTAACCTAAAATTTTCTACCACATCTGCATTTACTAAGATTATCTACTACGCAGAGTACAGAGAGTTACAGTTATATGCCATATGATCAAATTTGATTCGGACTTGTCATAATAAACAGCGGCACATATGATCAAATTTGATGCGGACTGATAATAAATAATAAACTGTGGGCGCACATATAGATTGGCACAACCTATATGCAGCAGTGGGTTCGGCAGCTGTTTGTCTACGAAGCGAAAGATTGGCCTGTCGATTTTTACTATGCAGAAAAATTTAACAACAAGTTTGCTTGAAATTTTGTATTTTTTCAATGGAGTCAGGTCTGAAATCTTGAAAATGTTGCGGAAGGTTTTGGGGTATGAAGCGGGTCAATGCTGGACTCGTAGCAAAAGACTTGAAACTTTTACAAAAACGACATCGAGTAGAGATTGCAGGAGAATTGCTTGAGAAAGCTGAGAAAACAACATTCATACAAGTGACGAGACGCGGGTTTACGAATATGACATCGAAACTGTCCAACAATCTAGCGAATGACGCTCTAAAATTGAGGCGAAACCGGAAAACCCAAAATTCGCAGAAAGCACTGGATGCCATCCTTATTTTGGACTGTACGAGTCAAGTTTGAGGAGATGTACAATACTATAAGTTGAAATTATTGAAAAATTTAATAAATTAATATAAAGGGCTAAACTAAGGCAAATAAGTATTGGGTATTGGTATAGCAAAGCAACACTACGATATCTCTGAATCGAAGGAATCTATTCAAACCATTGCTGAAGGGATTCACGCCAACAGAAACACTTTTGTCGAAAGAGTCCAATTATAATCTCCCGACTACTTAAACATCAAAGTAGTGAAACCTCTTTTAATAGAAGAGCTTATTTTTCACTATTCCCGAAAAAATCTCAATAGCACATACGCAACATATCATCATAACACACATTGGACCTTATCTCAGTGGCTTAAGACCTAAAAAATCTATTATCGACCAGTTTTTCACCAAGCACTAAACCATACACCACACACTACCTCTTCATCGATTTTAAAGCTGCTTTTAAGAGCACGAAAACTAGCTGTCTCTATACTGCGATGTTTGAACTTGGCATCCCCGAAGAACTAATACTTCTGTGTAAATTGACGTTGAGCAACAGCAAAATATCCATCGGGATCGGTAAAGATCTCTCCGAACCTTTCAATACCATGCGAGGTTTCAGACAACAGGCGAATCCTGATAGTGTGACTTCTTCAATCTATTGCTGGAAAACTAATACGAACTGCAGAGCTAAACAGATCGAGTTGTTGTGAACAAGGACAAGACGAATAATCTCCTGTCATGAAAGAAACAGTCACCACAATCGCGACTTGGCTCACACGTAATTTTTGATTGTCATAAATTTGAAGTCGTAGACACTTTCGTCCATCTTGGAACCAGTATTAACACCAACAACAATATCAGTCTTGAAATCTAATGTGCCATAACTTTTGCTACTTTGGACTGAGTAGGAAATTGAAAAGTAAATTTCCCTCTCGACGAACAAAGACCAAACTCTATAAGTTCCTCATTATTCCGTTCTGTTCGAGAGAAATGTTTTGCGGAATATTTATGGAGCTTTGCCTATTGACAACAGTGAGTACCGCAGTCGATGGAACGATGAGCTGTACGAGATGTACGGCGACATTGATATGGTTCAGCGAATCAAGAGACAGCGGCTCCGCTGGCTAGAACATATTGTCTGGAAGGATGAGAATACTCCAGCTTTTAAAGTATTCGATTCTGTACCTGCCAGTGGAAGCAAAGGAAGAAAAGAACCATCATTCCGTTGGAGAGGTCAAGTGGAGAAGGATCTGGATGTACTTGGTACCTTGAAGAAACGACTGGCGAGCTGTTATTAATTCGGTTATAGCCGCGTAAACGGTGTCTACGCCAGTGCTCGACGGGTTACCAAGACTTGAGGTTAACTCAGAACGAGCATAATAGTTGGAGCTGAAGGCCAGAGGTTATTTATTTCGAATTTAGATAATAAGTTGTGATTTCTATCTACAAATTCTAAAGTTGGATCTCAGAAAACATGTCAATTTGCAGACTCGATTTGATATGAGAATCTACAATTTTATTTTTTTTTCCTGTCGATATACGGTTTACAGAGAATATTTTAACCCTCTTCAATTATTTTATGCTCAACGCCATATTCCCTCTTGTAATGCTAGCTTCTGTTGTTGGCTTAGCAATGCTCCGGATAATGACACGAAATATACTATCTGCATGAACAAAGTTTAGGCAGAAATTTCGTTAATCAAGCGCGTCGTAGCGTCAACCGCCACTCCATGGCTGCCACTACACATTTTTATTTATGCACATAATAAAATGCGGTACTTATACCATATGCCTTTGTAGACTTGCAACAAATTCTCAGGGCAATAAATTCTATCACCGACAAATATACATACGCAATTAGGTCCATAGATACAAACTTCAATATTCAAAGAGTGTAAAACTCACATTCAATTAATAACAACAAATGTTGTATGCAGTGGCTTCCAGCACAGATGCACACTACATACATATATAAAAACATTGATAACCACACACACATTTATGACAGCTGTGTGTAAGCAATTTGCATTTTCATCTGGGATGATTAACCATATTTCGCATTCGATTGCATCTGGAAGTGGCAAACGCCTCGCAAAGTGCAGTCACACCGACCACGCCAACCGCAGCGACGGCGGCAGCGGCTGTGACAGCAGCAACGTTGACACAAATACACACAATTATCGCTCGCCCTGCGCCGAACTCCAGCTCCGGCGCCGCCGGCAACTCTCAACTACGCCTCTAAGCTCAATTGCTTTTATCGTGTTCATTGCGTTCATCCGTTCATGTATCTCATTTGAAAACCGTATAACCGTTAGATTGCATATCATTTGAGTGTCTTTCAAATTAAAAGCAACAATAACAATAAAACTAATGGAAAATCATATATTGTGTACACGTTTTTTCTTTTTGGTTTTTTACGAATGACAGGAAATAGTGGTGTGGTTGATGAGTCTGATTTGAAAATGGTTATGTTTTTGGAGACACATGTAACTTACTTGAAAATCTTTCATACAATTGTGGGAATAATTCCTGGAAGGAGAGGAACTTCTTACAATACTTACAATTTACCATCCATTGAGAAGGTCTAAAAAATACAACGAGAGAGAAAAAGAAAGCAAACAAAGAGAGAGCAACGAGAGAGCAAAACCTAAAGAAAACAGTTCTCCAGTTATTTGTTAGAAAAATGCTGCACATCAAGAGAAAAACAGAAAAACGTTAGCCCACCGTGTCCTGTCGGGCGGCTAATCCGACCAGCTTGTCACGCTATTTTTTTATGTTCATATACATATATTTTATAGGGTCTTTGATGGTTATTTATGGATAAAGCAAGTTTTGTGGAAAGCTAAAGCGAAAAGGGATAAAGAAAACATTTCAGAATTTACAAATCTGCTAACGCAATTCCTAAACTTATTCATTAGAGATTGGAAATCCAATTAGATGTGCTGTTTTCAATAGCCTTTAATGACAGATCACGAGTGAGTCGTGTAAACCTGAACAACGTTTAAAAATCGTGTAATTTTAGTCATCAAATTCACGTTCTGTAAAGAATGCGTTTTGCGCGCTTCGCCCAACTTATGGTCAACATAATCGGCCTACTGAGCGTACTTTTTTGCAACACCATCACCCATTTCGAGACCCGGCATTCATTTTTGTATAATATTTGACCGAATGGACCACGTACAGCACGCAGTGAAAAAAAATGTAGTAGCCATGAGTCGATTCGGTGCCGTCAGCAACTTAGACTGACGGATGGAATGACTTGGCGCATTTTGCGTCGATATATTAAATTGAAAGCGTACAAAATATAGCTTATGCAAAAACTGAAACCGTTCGACCTTCCCAAGCGACATCGCTTCTCTATGACCGCTTAAAATATTCCAAAATTGTTCGACGTTTTCGTGCCAAATTTTGTTCAGCGATGAGGCCCATTTCCGGCTCAATGGGTAAGTAAACAAGCAAAATTGACGCATTTGGGACGAAAAGCAACCTGAAAGGATTCAAGAGCTGTCATTTCATCCAGAAACAACGATTTGGTGTGGTTTGTGGGCCGGTAAGAACGTAACCGTCAATTAGGACCATTAATACATTCGGTGAGCAGATAATTTTAAGTTTTGGGACGGTCTTTTGACCAAAAGTGTTAATCTTAAATTAAGTGTAAAAGACGCACAGTGATTGGATCCGTACCGTAGCAAAGAGACTTATTTAGCCCAAAAATATGAATTTAAACTGCGGCATAAGAAGCTTACTTGTTTAAATCCTTAGTTTTTCAATAGAATCTGTTGAGAAATATTCGCATAAATAGTAAGCTTTCGAAGTTTTGGTAAAAACCCTTCGAATTAAGATAAAGGAGAACTTTTGCAAAAGTGTACGAGAAAGAGATACTAAGAAAAATTCTAAAAGCTTTAATATCTGATCAAAATAGACCCGGACTGCCAATAAAACGTTTCACATATTTTAATACAAATCTTTGTTATCGCGTTCAAAATACATTTTATTGTTTTATTGTTTTGAAAACAGAAAAATTCACAGAGAAATCTGACGAATACGATGGCTGACCGATGACTCTCGTTTCGTGTTTTGACCAAAATTTCTGGCACAGCTTTGCTAGAAGGTGACTGCGCATTATCATACCGAAAAATCCATATCTGTAATTCACGACGGCGGTGGCATTGCCTTTATTTTTACCGACTTTGACGTATTTCTTTGTCTATTTTCAAGACTGTTTCTTAAATTTTTGCGATGTTATCGTTGTTAAAGCAATACTGATGGAAAACTCGCCTTCTGCCGCTCAAATTTGTTCGTTTGAAATATAACTCCCCAAAACACTTCTCCGTGTTTTCATTGGAAATATAAAAGTTCAACGAAACTCGTTGTTACATTTTTTTCCATGGCAAAAATCGCCAGACGAACTATTCATGTCGTAAATAAACAGCTCTCAAACACACGTTAATTGACATTCGAAGATCAAACTTCGCAAGATCATTAAAAAAGGTTGTAAAAATTGTATTTTATTGATCGCTTAGCCACATGTCCTTCACACCGCATTATAAGGTTCTGTTGCAATAATACAATGAATTTTCTGCGCTAGAAATACATAGATGTGCTTTAATTCCCAAACAGAACACTGTGCCATCTCAACTTAAGTACTTTTCAAAACTTGGTCTCAATGCATGGAAACACAATGCTTTTCAACCTTTATAGCCGAATAAATGTTGTCCGCAATTTGATGTTGTTAACAAAAGACATTTATAATGGTCAAAGTTCAACAAACAATTCTTTATATGAATATGACTTAGAAGTATAAATCTGTGGTAAACGCAATGCTTTTTTGCTCAACACTTTTGCACTAAATATTTCATACAAATGCAAAGTATGTATGGAGGCTTATACTATAGCATATGGTGAACACATACATACTTATATAATGAGCGACAAAAATATTCCGATTCTTATTTAGAAGGATTATACAAGTAAGTTTCAAAGTCAATATCGTAGAAAATTCGATATGAACTAAAGAACAGCAATTTTTCGAACTTGTTTCTAATTCGAATTGTTTTTCGATTTTTCGTACACAGTATAATCAAGGGAATTCTTTATGAACTAATATTATTATAAAGAATTTATTTAGAATTAAAATTTCGAAGTCATTCTCGTAGGAAATTCGAGTTGACCTTGAGATATTTCAGCAAAATACTTTTCGGACTAATTTCGAAATCGAAAATATTTTTTTTTCGCTATGTCTTCGAGATGAACTTGAGAATATTATTTTCCGCAAAATATTTTTCGGACTCATTTCGAAATCGAAAATATTTTTTCTTCGATTTTTTTCGCTGTGCTTTGGATTATTTATAACAAACTCGCTATACCTTTTTTATTATTAAATAATCTAATGCTTACAGTGTTTTCGAAAGATTACAAGATTAGGTCATCTTTGTTCGAAGTTTCAAAAATTGAAACCTGAAAAAGAAAACAAGCTGACGTAGAGAGTACGGTATTAGGGACAGAACTCGTGATGAACTAAAGACAATTTATTTTTTGAATATAATAAACGAATAAATTAAGTTCGAATTTCGAAATGAGTTCGAATTTCGAATTCGAATTTTTTTAATATTTTTTTTTTTTTTTTGGCTATGTAATCTTTATTATTAAATAATCTCAGGTATACAGTACTTTCGAAAATTCACAATTTATTAAATCACCTAGAATTCAAAAATGAATTTAAGAATGAATCTCGAACGATTTGCAAAGTACCATTTTGAAGTATTCGAAGTGTAGTTCATAGCTAAATATTATGCGAATTCGAATAAGCCCATATTATCATTTTAAATAGATTATGAAAAAATATTTCAGAAATTAAATAAAATGTGTCAAATTCTTAGATCACACAATAGAAATTTTTTCGAAATTCATATTAATCCTATTATTTATTTATAAATCCCCATATAACAAACATCTAAAACAAATATTTAAATTCCATAAATATTATATTTGTTAAAATAAAAAAAACACCAGCTGTGAATACGAAAACTTTAGTCACACACTGTACGCTCTTCTCATAAGCACATATTCTTTTCGGTAAGCATAAAAACTGTTCGCATTAACAATACTCATGCATTTTATAGTTTGTGTGGTACAACTTTTTTCTTTGTTTTTGTTTTTCAAACTTAGTTTATGGCTTGAAGTTAGCCAACAACACGACAACAAGAAGTCGCAGCATGCATTTGTGCATTTCTAAAAAGCAGCAAAAATCTACACATATATTGTATTTTAAACATTCATACAATTGTCTGTTCCTTAAGTGGTGCAAAGTCGAGAAAATGTGGTTTCAGTTTTTATTTGTTCCTTTGCGACTTTTGTTTTTCTGCGCGCTTTTGTCGTCATGTTATGGTTTTTGTCATTTTATATGTGGGTCAGTGTCGAATGGAGTTAAAAAAGCGAAAATGCAGAAACATAAGAACGAACATGCTAAAGCTTGTAAAAAATTTAGAATAGCAATTTCACTAAATAAAATAAGCGCTTTTCTGATAGCTTTTCTTTTTTGTTGATATATGGCTTTTAAGAGAGTCACCGAGTGACTTATGCATTACATATGTACATATGTATGTATGTATGGCTGTATACCTAGATTTTTTTGTTGTACCGAAGTCGACGAATATTGAACTGACCTTATTAAATGTAAAGAAATATAATTTAAGTCTCACACGTTTGAAAACACAATAACAAATGGGTAGATAATTCAGCAATGGGTCACCAGTGCGTATGAGAAACATTCAAATAAGGCGCAAAATTTTCGGCTATGCATTTCAAATAAAAGTCCGCTTGAATCAGCTGCTTTTGCAAAGAGATCACGAAAGTTTAGTTTCTTCGAAAAACCTGAAATGCCAATAAAGTTTGAAAATACTATAAGTCGAATTCAAGTCTCTTCATTAAGTTGGTCATTACTCCTGTAAAAAAAATCTTCTTTGAAAACTTCACAGCAGTTCGAGGATTTACTTCCTCAATCCAGCTAATTTACTCGTATGTTCTGTTATGTTTATTTTTGAAAATTGCTTCATCAAATTAGTTTAAAATACGCACGTTTACAACCAATTATAATTTTGGCATATTTAGAGCAATATCATAGTCAGAATTTTAATTTGTTTTTAGGTTTTCGATAACCAGAAAATGGCACATTTGACATTTATTGGGATTAAAATGATTTAATTAAACCACAAGCGGGCCGGAGAAGATATATAATGACATAGATTTTAATGTCATAAGCACATAATTTTGTTATTGTTGGTCAAATGTTAATTGCCAAATCATTTCACTCAATTGGTTGTGGCTAAAATTGTGCGCCGAAACTAAAATGTTGAATTATAACGCTCCAGTAGACGTTCATATCTATGTGAGAGTTGCATAATAACAAAATTTTGTCATATCAAATATTTTTCGATATGTGTAGACCCAAACATATGGTTCAATCAACAAATTCTTAAATAACTACATATACTTAGAATGGGTGATTCAAGTAGAGGTACTTTTTCGTCGTGTCAAGTTGTCATGATTATACCCTGAACAGGGTATATTAAGTCACGAAGTTTGTTTCGGAGACCCTTAAAGTTATTTATAAATGATCAGTATGTTGAGCTTCGGCATGTCCGCTGTCTGTCTGTCTGTATATATACGAACTAGTCCCTCAGTTTTTAAGATATCGTTTTGAAATTTTGCAAACGTCATTTTCTCTTCAAGAAGCTGCTCATTTGTCGGAACGGCCGATATCGGACCACTACAACATATAGCTGCCATACAAACTGAACGATCGGAATCAAGTTCTTGTATGGACAACTCACATATACTCACAAAATTTGGTATATATTATTTTCTAAAGCAACAATGTAATCTCCGAAGAAATTGATCAGATCGGTTGACTATAGCATATAGCTTCCATACAAACTGAACACATAGTTGCTAACAGAAATGCACCTGTGAAGGGTATTTAGCTTCGGTGCAACCGAAGTTAACGTTTTTTCTTGTTTTTATTCAGTATTGTTTGGCATTTCAACGAGGAAGGACTTACGCTTGAATAACGTTTACAAATCGTTCAGCTTTATTATGAAAATTCACGTGCTGGAAATAATGTGTTTCATGTGCTTCGCATAATCGGTCTTCTGAGCGTACTATTCGCAACATCATTACCTATCTTGAGACCCATCATTGCTTATTGGATAATATTCGATCGATTAGACCATGTCCAGCAAGCAGTAAAAAATTTATAGCAGCCGAAGCTAAGAATATAAACGAAGACCGTGGAGAGTCGATTCGACGCCGTTCGCAGCAACTCGAACTGACGTATGAAACGACTGGGCGCATTTTACGTTCAGATCATAAATTATTATATAATAAAAGAAATTCAGCTTGTCCTAGAACTGAAACGCTTAGCTCTATGGGCTCTCGAAAAGTTCTAAGAAGATCTGACGTTTGCGAGCCAAATTTTGTTTAGCGATGAGGCGTATTTCTGGCGCAATGGGTATATAACCGAGAAATATGCCGCATTTTGGACAAGGAGCAACCTGAAGATATTCAAGACCTGCCATTTCATTCAGAAAAAATAAGGTTTGGTGTGGTTTGTAGGCCAGTAGAATCATCGGTCATGTCTTAAAAATGATACCGGTGAAAACGTAACCGTCAATGGTGACCGTTATCGCGCCTTTTTGATGCTTTGACATTGAAGCTCGTGATCGCGGCGACCTTTGGTTTCAATAAGACGGCGCCACTTTCCACACATCGCGTCAGAACATTTGAGTGGGTCGGTCGATTGGCCACCAATCCTGTGGGGATTTGTACAGTCTAAAGCCTATGCGGACAATACCGCTCCAATTCAGACCTTGGGGAAAAACATTACGCGTGTCATTCGCCAGTTACCAGTCAAAATGCTCGAACGACTCATCGAAAATTGGACTCAACGTGTGGATAATCTGAGACGTACCCGCGGCTAATATTTGAAAGAGATAATCTTCAAAAAATAAACATAAAAAATGTTCTTTCGACTGATAACAAACACTCCCCATTAAATTTGAAGTTTCTGTGGTTTTTCTTTCAAAAAGTAGGGATCGTCGAAATGGATCACCATTTTTTAGCAGGTAATGATTAAAGGAAGGAGGAAGACTAGCTACAGCATCAAGGGGATACAAAACTTTTTAAAATAAATCACCGATTATAATGTACATTATATGCTGTTAACGAATATTATTTTTATTTGATTATTAAATAAAATACTTCTTAAAAAATTTGACAAAAAACGTGTGTTTTCTAACACATGAATATAACCCTTTGATAAACTATGACGTTTTGTAATGAAAAGTGGGAGAGAGAGCAAGCGACCAGCATAATCAATGCAGGAGAGTGTGTGGATGCAATAAAGTATTACAACATTGTATATCGGCTTGTTTATGACAGTTGTTTCTTCTATTCGTCACTAGCTAAAATTATTTGGCAAAAGAATTGAGCTACTGAAAAAAGGTCTAAAAAACGGATAACCTTTTAATAGCTTAGTGAAGCATCAACTTATTCTTGATTTAACAGTTGATTTATTATATTTTAAGATATATTTTCATATAACTATTTGGGTAACAATCGAACACACAAGTAATTTACGACTACAAATTTATCTCCGAGTAAAACAACTCTACCGGTAAATGAGATTTTGCGTTTAATTGTCAATTAACCTGTGCTTTCAATTAAGTTGCGATTGTCAGTTTATTGAACCATATATTAAAACTGCTGAAATTAACATCAATGCATAATTAAGGATATATATGTATGTAGTATGGTTAGAAAACAAGTTAGCAAGAATGGATTAAACAAAAGTAAATTAATAACCGAAAACGTTGCACACAAATTGCAATGAATATTGGTAAAACATTCCTACAAAATTTGTATTTATGTCTGTCCATTCAAGCTATTCAAGCGTAATAAGTAGACCGAATATTAGAAAATTGTCATGTGACAAAATCTAATTGCGTTTTGTAAAATTAATTGATAGTTTATTCTATTGAATTGTGTCATTGTCGGTTCGCTTCAGTGGTCGACTGAAATCGTGTTGCATGCAATAAGCGAGCAATATATGTGCCAATACTGTTATTTGCAACTTTTCAGGCCCAGTTATTTGGTATGTTCATTTAAATGAACTGAAGTTGGAAATATAATATCAGTGCAAAAAATATATATGAAGATAGATGAAGGTATGCGCGACTTCGCTGTAATCATTGCTATTGTATTCCAGTTACTTTGAACTGAACTAGTGCGAGTCAAAGTTGGATTGTCAATTACTTAACACAAAATTACTCAATTTTGTATGTAAGTAAAGCAAAACTTAAATTGATTTGTTGAACGATCCATATAAACGTAAATATATAAATATTTTTTTGTAGATTGGCACCCCTTTCATGTAAGCTATTTGTTTAAGACGCGCTTTTTACCATAGAAAAAAGTTTAACAAAAAGTATGTTCGGAAATTTTATGTTTCCAATGGAACCACAGCTAAAGAATGTTGAAATGTCTGCAGAAGTGTTTTGGGGAAATCATCAATCGTGTCGTCCATCCACCTCTGCTTATGCCTATAACATCGAAAATTTTAAAGAAAACGTGGTTGAAAATTGTCGAGTTGGCTTTAGAGTGATGGCAGGGATCTCAAAATTTCTTATGGACCGACTCAGAATATCATCGTAAATGTTTTGGGTGTGTAATGTGTCAATTCCATACTCATATCAAGAGACTTAAAACTTTTGCAAAAACGACTGCAAGTTTGCGAAAGAAATGCTTGAAAAAGCAGCTGAGAACTTTACATTAATCAAACATAACTTTAATGGTGACAAGACGTGGGTTTCTTCTCTTTTTTGTTCTTTTTAGGTTTCCCTTTGATAGGCGTTGTTGTTTGACAATTAACATCTCGTGAACGATTAACTTAATGGAAAAATTTGTAGACAATTTTTGTAGAACAGAAAATTTCCTACAAGGTTTTGAGCTTGGCAATTTAAAGTGATTTATTTACAATGAGCTGTATTATTAAAAAAATGGCTTAAGGCCAGGTTCCTCCAAACAATTTTGAAAAAATCGAAATTTTTTTTTCATAAATTGCTACTGTATTATACTCGTAGAAATAGTATAGAATTAGTCCCGAAGGTCAGCAAGACCGAGAACCACGTTTTCTCGCATCGATGACACTCTCATTTCAAAACTATTGTACTAATCGATATGAATCAAACGGCATTTTACTCTTTAGATGTCTGGCTATGGCCTCAAAAAGAACCAGAAATATTCATTATTATTTAAAAAAGTTATAAACAATTAAAAGTGAAAAAAGGGTTAAAAAAATTCAAAAGTCCGCCATTTTGTTTTTTTTTTTTTCATTGAAAATGTTTCATTCTGCTTGAGGCCATAGCTAATTCGATACAGAACATGAAACCGTTTTGTTTTTTGCTTTCAGATAATTCTTTTCCAAGAAATGATGTCATCCATCTACGAATCGGATGAGTTTCAGCAGCCATTTTCAGGACCGCCATTTTGAAAAAAAAAAAAAAAAAAAATTTTCAAGTAATTTAATATAATATATGTACTTTCATATGAAAAAAAATTGATTACTCAACATGTTTTGCAATAAATATAAAATGTATTGAAAAAAAAATTACGTTTTTTAGAGGAACCTGGCCTTAAAATAGTCAAAGTTCAATCGGCAACATCTTTTAAATGGTTAGGTTTACGAAAAAATCGTAAAAACCATTTTGTAGAGCAATAAACTTTTTACTAAATCTATGAAACGAAATATGTTTTCTAGTAGTTGGAAGCGATATATGCATTTTGCTATCTGATAATAAGAAAAAAATAGAAAATCATTAGGCGGAGGGCATTCCATTACAATAAAGAGCTCATACTGGAGAACAAGCAATTTTTCAGAGCACGAAGCAAAAAAAAAACATTGTCTTTATTTACCCACCCCAAATAGTAAACATATCTCAAGAAGGTTTAGATTTTACAAACAATCGTTAGGGGCACAAATCGTCAAGAGTTACTTATAATAATTCAACAATTTTTTACTAAATTCGGATTATTAATTAATATAAGTTCTCGATTAAAATCAATTTTTGTACTTACAATTTTCACTTCAAAATATTAATTGAACTATTATATGTTCTGTAGCAGCAGCTCTGGCCGATTAAAGAAGTATATGCTGATTTTCTGCAAATAAAAAAATATATATATTTTTTTATATTATACTTATATTACAATATAGGTCGAAAATAGGTTATGTAAATATACGTAAGTCTAAAACCAGACTCAACTAATTAGATAATGTTGCTGCCGTAACTAATCAAATATTTACGTATAGCAATGCAGAACAGATATGAATTGGAAAAGCTTTAAACCACCCCTTGAGAACTTCTCATCTTTGTAATAATTAATAACAATAATAAAATATCGATAGATGGCGCCAGATACGAATTTTACCTAAAACCATATTTATGGCATGATTTGGCTCATATTCGAGGTATATACAAGTACGATATTGTCCAATGAAATATGTAATCTGTTAAAGAAAACTGTTTCGATTAGTATTAAAAATTCTGATTTAATAATTTTTAATGCTTGTTCTTCACAATCTAACCATCGATAGTGCCGGGAATGCCTCGACCGGCGCTATGAAATTTCAACTGGTAGCGTCGAATCTAAATTTTACAAAAATAAAGATTAAACTACATACCCAATTTGCTAGCAGAATTACTTCAAGGGGTTACATAGATTTACGGGTTTCAAAAAATCAATTTTTTTATTGTATTATTCAATTTTACAATACCTCTAGAATGTAGTACTAAATTTTCAATAGTAGTTTCAATAGTTTCTAAGTGCGCCGCCTTTAAACGCGCTTTTCTCGGAATTGTGATTTTGAAGACGGTTGGCAAAATTTCTCGAGTACTATTCAACCAATCTTCATGAAATTTTACACAGCTCTATGAGATACAATTCTTAAAGATTTCTGCGATGGATTAAAAAAAAGTCGCGAAATTTTTACTGATATTTTAATTTTTTTCTAAAATTGTCTGCCAAAACTCCAATTTTCATTTTTTTCCATCGTCCAAGTTCTTAATTAAGGTTTTAACAAAACCACGTATTTTTTCACTTTAGATGATCCTGTAAGGTGTTATCCTGCCAATGCGGACGCATCTTTTTTCCGAGGGGTCACCGGAAATGGCATAGCAATGGCCGATTTTAAAATATTTTTTTCCAAAAATTTCAGAATTTCTTTGTTAATAGTGTTTGTTTGTAACAATAAAAAATTCTAATAAAATATTTCATTTTTTATATGAGAAAAAATTGTTGAAAAAGGCTATTTTTTACCCGAGGAAACCCATGTAACCCCTCAAGGAGTTCTCATTTTCTCAGATGTTTCGAATTCTAGCAAATTTTGGAAATTATTCAAACATCGGAAAAAAATAATGTTATCTGAAACAAATAGTTTATCTATATGAAGAAGCGGATCTCAACCACACTTTTTACGATATGACCAATTTGAACTACGACTCATACTTATGTACATAGAAATACAAGTCCGGTGAACTAAAGCAAAGCCCGGTAAAGTCTTTTTGTTCATGTAAAATTTTTTCAGCAAATATTAATATTAAATTTGTTCATTATAGGAAGGGTTATAATCGTGATAAAATCTGCTTCTGTCTTCTTTATACCTTAAGCAATTTTATATTGAGTCTATATGCATAAAAACTCTTCCAATAAATATTTCCATATGAGTGTATATATATAAACATATATAAGCAAAAATATACATATGTATATATCCACCCATGGCCACCAGCTGCATTTGTTAGCTATTTAAAGGTCGTTCCTCTTCTCTTGGTTGGCAACGCTTTTTGATACACATTTAATGAAATTCAATGTCAACATAGCAGACTCATTATATAATAAGTATGAGCTGAATAAAAACTAAATAACGTAACACAAACTAAAACGAGGAGGGTTAATCAACAAAAGAAAGATGACTTGAAAGTTATGCAAAGAAAAATTAAAAATGCAAAATAAAAATAAAACAAAGTTGGAGAAGCAAAGATAGTTAAATAAACAAAAGCCACTAGGCCATGCCATATGTGGAGAATGTAGCGAAAATATTTAAATGGGTGTCTGGGGAGCTCTTGCCTTGCTGAGATGCGCAGTTTTGCTAAGTATAGCGTGATATATATATGTATATAAACGCACATTATTATGTATATATATGAAATTTTAATGTGCTTAATGTATGTTTAACTGTTCTTAAATGAAGAGTGCGAAGTGCGAATTAAATGTAAACATTAGGGTGGTCTTTTATTTTTGTGAATTAATAATTTTCATTGGCACAGGGTGGTGCCGTGAAATAAGTTAGCAGATTAACATGCGTGATTATGATTTATGGACTCGATCAGGTGGTGATGGTGATAATCATAACAGTGATAATGATTTTGTTGATGATGATTAAAAAATGATAACGATGAAAATTTGATTTGAATAATGATGATGATGATGATGATGATGATGATTTTGATAATGATGATTATGATGATGATGATGATGATGATGATGATGATGATGATGATGATGATGATGATGATGATGATGATGATGATGATGATGATGATGATGATGATGATGATGATGATGATGATGATGATGATGATGATGATGATGATGATGATGATGATGATGATGATGATGATGATGATGATGATGATGATGATGATTATGATGATGATGATGATGATGATGATGATGATAAATGAGTCATAATGATTTTTATGTAATAATGATAACGGTCATACTGATGATGAATCATTTGAATTATTTTAGGAAAATCAGAAACTAATATTTTTACATCATTATATTTTTTTTATTTTTAACGGTTTTATATTAACGCGACCACCATAATAAATTTGCACACTTTAATTTGAACTTATTTAGTCATACATTTCTTATAGCACTTAGACTTACGGCCGGCTACATAAGAGCAGTTAAAGTGCCTACGCTAGTAAGTACATGCTTATGTAATTAAATATTAATGTATGTATGTATGTATGTAAAAAGCGCTGACCACTTGGTTCTGTCTGCCACTTTGCTTGCAGTTTGTCTTTTCAATTAGCAGAATGGGTGTTACGCTAATAACCTGCAACACCTACTTAGCACCGCTATTTTACAAATATCTGTTTGTATGTGTGTGTAATTATGCTATAAAAGTAGCCAGCTGACAAATTAAGAGTTCCGCAGCAGCTCAGAAACACATTTGAAAAGCAGGCCGAAGTAATGCTTACAACACAAACAAATTACAAAAGCAAAGAGTTAAGTAAATGGTGGGCTAAGTGGACTTCAAAAGGCCTTAGAATAGGTATTAGCGCCACCCGAGCACAAACAGACTTATTACTAATATGAAAGAAGGTAAAATAGTATATATGTATGTATGTACGTGCGCTAAGGCAAAATAATGGAGCCAAACGGAAGTCTAAATGTACGCACAAAGCTGGTTGTGGTTAGATTTCGATGTACATACATACATATGTAAGTAAGTAGAGTGTGAACCCACTCAATTAAAGTTACAAATTAAGTACTTTTATGTACTTGTATTGTTATATTTAATGTATAAGGCAATGGGTCTTTTTTTACAGCTATAGATCTTTTATTTTGATTTTAATGCAAACAAGAAAAAAACGTTAATTTCGACTATTTTGAAGCTATAATACTCTTCACTGGTGGATTTTTTATATTTTTTAAAGCATTTAGAGGTATAAATGGATCTTTATCTTGCTTATGATCATCCAATTTGTATGACAGCTATATGTTATATTGGTCCGATCTGAACAATACGTTCGAAAATTATAACACTGTCTTATATAACAATCTATGCCAAGTTTCAAGAGGCTGTCTTGTCAAATAAAAAAGTTTTCCATACCTGGACTTGATTTTGGTCGGTCGGTTTATATGGCAGCTATTAGTTATAGTTGTCCGAACTCAACAATTTGTTTGGAGATTATAGCGTTGCCGCGGATAAGAAAATATACCAAATTTCGTGAGGATATCTTGTCAAATAAAAAAGTTTTCATACAAGGACTTATGGCAATCCGTAAATACTATGAGCTCCACTGATCCGATTTCAGCTTAGTGATCATGCTTTAAGTCAAACAAACAATGATAAAAAATCAAAAATGTGCAAAAAGCGTGCATGTTGAACCAAAGTTAGACTTTGAGCAAATAATTTGAAATAATTCTTGGAGATAAAAAAAACTGCTTTTCACATAATTTATCGCCAACTCAAAGTTCGTAAGTAATTATAAGCAGTTTTAAGTTGAAGTTTAGTAGTCTGAAAGTTGAATGACTCGGCTAGGTACAAAAAACTAGACAAATTTCATGGGAACCAACCTACATACAGACATATATGTACACAATAAAAAATAATTGTTGGTTAATAATGTCTACAAAAGATATAAATCTGGTCTTTTTAAAGAGTTAGCCGAGTTATGGTGAATATCCCAAAGTGTTTTTTTCTCAAGACGTTCTGGGAGAACCACTGTAACCGGCATACGTTTCAATATGTATTTCTGCATGAAAAAACTGCGCTGCATTGCCAAAAGTGTGCTCAATAATGTACAAAAGATCCAAATAAACTTACTCAATCCATATTTAAGAAATAAATTCGCAAAAACGTCATTTTTTACCATGAAAACCTTGCGACTTTGGAAAAGACTTGCGGTGATTCAGTTTTATCAAAAACACAAGCGACGACGAAGTACGAGTGGTACAATTTTTTTTCAAAAAGAGTACGCTTATGACCAAATTTAAAGCTAAAAACGCAATGAATACCATCGATCAACCACCATATTCACCAGATTGGGCTCCGTGTGTTTTTTTTTTCTTGTTCCCCAAACTGTAATTGCCTTTCCGTGGAATAAACGCAATGAATAGCAGTGGATCGAAGAGATAAAAGAAAATTCGCTGAAGGAGCTGAGGAGCCCCAAAAAATTGCTTATGAAAAGTGTTTCGAGCACTGAAAAAATCGTTGGCACAAGGTGAGGATTACTTTGAAGGTGACAAATAAATACTGCTGAATAAATAAATATTTTGCGTCTTATTTACATTTTTTGGGCACTTTTGACAATGTATTAAAAAATGTATGTATATACTACTATACAAGATGATATATATATGTACATATAGTTGTACCTAAAATTACTTAAAGAAGTTATTTTATTATTCCACAAATTTTTAAATTCAAAATTAATTTATTAGTATGTGAATTGATTTGAATAATAGATTGTCAAAAAAGTCTTGCGGTATTTGCGCTAGTTGGCGCTGAAAGCGCTTAGTTCTAGTTTTATTCGTCGCATCGGGTCATGCTATACCTTTTTGGAAAGCTCATTTCACACGTGTTTGATTGATTGTCGTTTCTTTTAAGTCATTCGTGAGTTATAGCGTTCATGAGTCATCAAAAATTCATTTCAATTTCAATAAAAAAAAAAATTCAATAAAAATACCGCAAGACTTTTTTGACAAACCATTATAAAGTGTGAAACGATTTATTTCTATACCCAGCCAGAGATATACTGCATATTCATCAACAAGGAATTAATATCTACCTTTATATAAATACATATGTATGTATGTACGTCTACTGGTGAAAATGCAATCCTAACACTCACGAGTATTTCTATGAAAGCAGCACTTTTCTAAACTTACACTCATGTTTTTATATAATATATATATGCATTTAAATTGTCAAGCTTAATTTGATTTTTATACGCCATACAAATTCCACAATGCCCACGTAATATTTATAAATGTGAAAATATATGTGCATATGTATGTATATGTATGTATATGGCATATGAAAGTCTGAAAATGTACTACATACATATACATATACTGCAAGTGTTTAGATAATTTTGCTATCGTGATTGCAAATTTATTCCTAAAAAATTATTTATGAATTCTGCCAATTCAAAATTCAAATAAATTTCGAAAATTAATTTGAAAAAAATATGTGCATTCAAAATTTATAATTTTAAAAATACTGGCTCGAATTATTCAATCACAAATATGAAATAAATCATCGCCACTCTTTAGTAATTATTAACTCGTTTGGTATTCACATTTATGTGACACACTGTACAAGTCGCAGTGATGATTATTTATTAATGTTACGCCCTTTTTATTGTTAAATAAACTTGTTTGTAAAATACTCTATAACTACTACATACATACATACATAACCTGCAGCACTCAAATTTATTTTTTTTTGATATACCTATATCTACAAATATATATCTACATATATACACTCACACACTCACATCTGTGTATAAATCATTTATTCTTATTAATTTGTTCACTTTAATTTGCATCGATGCTGGATGATTTATTTCCAATTTCTGTGCTACTATCGGGTGATTTTTTAAGAGCTATAACATTTAAAAAAAAAAAAACGCACATACTTTATTTGATAACCTACAGCATTTACTTTTTGAATTTTCATTTTTTGACCGCGGCTTTGATATACCTATATCTAAAATATATATCTACATATATACACTCACACACTCACAAAAAGTTTGTTATAAATCATTTATTCACCGTAACGTTGTGTCCAACAATTTGATATATTTTTCACATATTTCTCTTCTGTTACATTTGCATAAAGTAAACGATTAATTGTTTGCTCACTTGGTCGATTATGTAGACCATAAATCGGTTGCTGGATGATTTATTTCCAATTTCTGTGCTACTATAAACTTGACCTTCTTACAGATATACATATGTACATACATATATAACTGCAACTGGTGAGTACGTATATCTGTATCTAGAAGTAAACATATGCAAATATACTCATTTAAAATATATATATATATATATATATATGCATATTAGAGCGGGTCGATTTACAGAGCCCAAAAAAACGGAGAAAATATCGTTCTTTTTATTGTCTTATTAAATTTGACAACACCTCCAGAATATTGCTCTAAATTTTCATGTTAATCTGAGTAATAGTTTCATTTTAGAACTCTGACTAAGAGCGCAGTCTTTAAAACTTTTTCACGAAACTGGTTTGAATAAAGGATGTTTTGATAAAATTATACACAGAAAAATGTCGCACAACTTTCGACATTGTAAAAATGTCTGCCAAAAAAAGAATTTTAAGTTTTTTTTCATACGTCCTAGCTCTAAGTTAAGGTTGTATCAATAAACAATTAATAAAAAATGTAACAATAAAAAATAAAAATTCTAATAAAATGTTTAATTTTTTACATGAGAAAAAATCGTTGAAAAAAGGCAGTTTTTTACCTGAGGAAACCCATGTACCCCTTTAGCGAAGTTTTATAAGGATTATAAAAAAATTGTTTGTCAGTTTTTGAGATATCAAAATGAAATTTAAAACATAGGTGCATTTGATTATTCCATTGATCATATGACGGAATCGGTCTGATCGAACAACTATGTCACATATCTCCAATGAAACCGATTATTCTTAAACTTGACCTTAAAAATCGCTGGCTTGAAACTGCTGTTAGGCCCATAGTCTCTTAGGCAAAATTGTTCAGAATGATTCGTCGCACATTTAACGCATTTACGATTTTATAAGAAAAAAATCGTCTCCCTCTAATGTATACATATATATGTGGCTTATATTTGTCTATAAACCATTGCAGTTTCACATATGGCAACAGCTAAAATTATATATAATATATTTCTAGATACGTTTGCATGTATGTATGTATGTATGTACGAGAGTAAACATACATACATACTATATATGTATATAAAATCACTTAATTTCCGCGCTATCTTTCACTCACATCTTCGTAAGAGTAGTATATGGCGACTATCAGCAATCGGATATGCAAATGATAGAACGTGCCTGAAAGCAAGTTTGGTCACATACTAAGATTTAAAGCTTTTATAATTTTTAGTGTTTTCTATTAATTTATATTGAAATTGTATTATTGTCGCGTTGGAATACCTTAGTGGTCACATTTGCAATAAATAGCACTCGAACACATTAGTCGAATTGAAACTATTAATTCGCGCAATTCATTCAAATAATTGTTACTGTTGCAATAATGTGCAATTATTTTATTAGGAAAGTGAATGAGTGACTAAATGTAAAAGGTAATTGGTCATCAAACGTATGAATTATAAGGCTAATTCCTTATTAGCTGCATTTCCTTGAAAGCGAGTTGTAATAGAACACACGCTAAAGCAACGAAGTGTTGAAAAATGACAGTGTAAACTCCACTATTCCTTCAAAGAAGATTGTTTAAAAAGCAATAAACTAGAAACAATTTCGCTCAAAATCGATTCGAAATGAAGCGCTACAAGGGAGAAAACGACGCTTGAGATTGAGATCTTGATCTGAATTTTCGAACCGTCGCATGCAGCTTCGCTTAATTTTATTATTCAAATGATAGTGAGCAATGAAACGATATTTAGTTCAAGTTTTTAATTAAAGAACTATTTAACAAAGAATTTCATATATCTATCGCATTTTTAGTTTTGATCTTTAAACGTTAATAGACACATCTTACAAAAACCAAAATTGTTCCAGGGAAACTTTATGTTAGTTCGACATTATTTTCTACTCACTTATAAAAAAGCAAGTTTTCTGAAATTATTAGTACTAGCAAATTTCTTTCTATAAACCACTTTATATACTTTAGTGAGTTTCACAATAAAGTAGTTACTTATTTTCCATATATGATGTTGCGACCTATGAGACATGAATTGGTAGCTTTTGAAAAGATACCATTTTCACAGCAGATCAGAGCAGATGCATAACTAACCAGTCAAACTTTTGTGATAAGGAAGAATTCTAATTTGGATTTGCTTCAAATCTTGCGTTATTTCACTGAAAAAATGTCAATTCGTTGATATAACGAGTGAACCAAGTAGAGGTACTTTTTTCAATAGACCTTTTATGACAGATCACGTGTGAGCCGTGTCCAGCTGTCATATTATTTTTGTTCAGTATTGTTTCGGATTTCACCATGAAGAAACTTACGCCTGAACAACGTTCACAAATCGTTCCACTCTATTATGAAAATTCACGTTCCTTAAGAATGTGTTTCGTCCGCTTTCTTCGAGTTATGGTCAACATAGTCGACATACTGAGCATACTATTCGCAACTCCATCACCCATCTTGAGACCCATCATTTATTATTGAATAATATTTGACAGAATAGAGCATGCCAGAACGCGGCGAAGATAGTGTAGCAACCGTAGCTGGGTGTACACGAAGCCACGTATAGAGTCGATTCGGCGCCGTTCGCAGCAACTCTGACTGACGTTTGGAACGACTTGGCATTTTACGTCCAGATCTTAAATTGAAACCGTACAAAATACAGTTTGTGCAAGAACTGAAGCCGCTCGATCTTCCCAAGCGACATCGCTTCGCTCTATGGGCTCTTGAAAAGTTCCAAGAAGATCCGACGATTTCGAGCTAAATTTTTTTCGGGCCCATTTATGGCTCAATAAGTAGGTCCATAAGTAAAATTAGCGCATTTGTGATGAAGAGCAACCTGAAGAGATTCAAAGACAGCCATTTTATTCAAAAGAAACAACGATTTGGTGTGGTTTGTGGGCCGATAGAATCATCGGTCCATATTTCTTCAAAAATTATGCCGGTGAGAAGGCAACCGTCAATGGCAACCGTTATTGCGCAATGATAAACTTCTTTTTGATGACTGAAATTGAAGCCCGTGATCTCGACGACAGTTGGTTTCAACAAGACGGCGCCACACTCGTATCGATCAATGGATTTATTGAGAGAATACTTCGGTAAGCAGATAATTTCACGTTTTGGGCCGGTCGCTCAGTCGGTCGATCGTCAAGATCATGTGATATCTCATCGTTAGACTTTTTCTTGTGGTTATATGTAAAGTCTAAAGTTTATACGGACAATCCCGCTTCGATTCAGATTTTGGCGACTGGTCTCCATGCTCGAACGAGTCATCGAAAATTGTATTCAAGGGATAGACCATCTAAGATGTAGCCGCGGCCAACATTTAAAGGAGATAATCTTCAAAAAATAAATGTCCAAAAATGTTCTTTCGAATGATAATTAGCATTCCGCATTAAATTTGAATTTTGTGTGTTTTTTCTTTAAAAAAGTAGGGAACCTCGAAAAGGATCACCATTTAGAATTCTAATAGTTCCTAACTAGATTCATCATTTTTGTTATTAGGCGGAAAAACATATATACATATATATTATAGGAATATTATTTTTATAAAAAACTGTATCATTTTAAAAAAAGGTAAGACATGTCGGGAAAAAATCGATTAATTTTCCTATAAAATCTTTCTATTTAAGTATAACAGTGCGCTTTTAGAGAGATCTACTCTATAAATATTTGTGCCTTTTTAAGTCTTAAGTTTCATGCGCGTCAGTAAACACTTTTTTCTCACTTTTCCTTTTAATGTTATCGACTTTACAATAATCTTAAGCTAAACTTAGATTTGCTTATTGAATAAATACATACGTATCTATAAATAAAAGTCTTGGAATATTTATTTTTACACAAGTTGATCTTTGCATTTACATATTATTTATACATATGTACATATACAACTATGTAAATATGCTCAACTTATTATCAAATTGCTCGTATTTCGGCCAACAAGTTTTTTGAATACAAACTGCGCTGGACACAAAAGATTTTGTCGAAATTGTCCAGTTGCCACCGCGACTTAGCGGTACGCATATGTTTATGTATAATACGTACAAATAAATGTATCTTTATGTATATGTGTGTGTGCACAAATGTAGCGTAACAAATTCAAAATCCAGTTTAACAACTATTGCTTTCAGTAAATTATCATTTTTCATTAGTTTGCTAGACGATTGTGAAAAGATATTCAATAAAGGCAAAAAATAGTATAAAATTGGCAGCTAATTTATTATAAATTGCATTAAAATTGAATAGGCTCCGAAATATCAAATATGATCAGCTATTTTTATCACATTTTAACCGGAAATTTAAATAAAATTTAATATATATATTAACAATCAGAAATAATGGTTTGATAGTTTTCAGATGTTTTTTTTTTACTTTTATTTAAGAATTGGTGCCTTAAAATATTGTCTCTTGCAATTTTGTTGCAAAATGTTGGCTACTGAAAAAATCTTCGGAATCAACTTTTCAAAGAGCAGTTAGAATGACGACGATGATTTTAAGAGCTTCAACAAGTCAGCCAAAGTTTCACAGATATTTAAGGTCGTAACTTGGAAAACACTCTCTGAAATAATTTTTTGGGTAAACGAAAAAATGTATAACTGACCAGTTTCCTACAAAATCAAGAGGCGTGATATTTTTTTCAGGCAGTAGAATAAGAATTTTTCCTTCCAACAAAAAGGAAAAAAAGGAATTGAATCTACCAATAAAATTATCAGAGTATAAAGTGAAGAAAGTGATGCATTTTTAAAACCCACCTATTCCACTCTGTAGTACTGACATTTTCGACTGGTTGTTTGAGACATTCGACAGTGTTCTTTAGGGGTTACATGGTTTTACGGGTTTCAAAAAATCGATTTTTTTTATTGTCTTATTAAATTCTACGATACTCCCAGAATATTGTCCTAAATTTTCAACCTGATCCAAGTAATAGTTTCGGATATACAGCCTTGAGAACTTGTGCGCTCGAGGCTAGCCGTAGGCTAAGTGCGCCGTCCTTTAAACGCGTTTTTCTCAAAACTGTGTTTTTGAAGTCGGTTGGCAAGATTTCTTGAGAATTACTTAACGGATTTTCATGAAATTGTAAACAGGTCTTTGAGCTACAGGAAACCCATCTAACCACTTAAAGGGCTATTCCAGTGTGACACTTTCAAAAAATCGATTTTGTTTTGTTTTTTTTTCGTTAGTTTGTATTTTCAAAAATATCCTGTGAATTCCGCAAGGTTGTATCTTGCATAGTTTTTGAATGGCAGCGTTCTAACGAGCGACCAGTTGGATAGTTGAAATCTTAAACGTTTTTTTTCGAAACGAGATTTTTCAAAAATGCGGACATCATAACTCAACGAGAAATCGGCCGATCGACTTCAAATTGAAACTGAGTATTCTTGAATTTGTCAATTTGGCATTAAAAAAAAAACGACGATTTTTTTACCTAAAAAAAACGACACTTTTTTCAGTACTACGCCATTTTGTTAATTTTTGATATTTTTCAAAAATTGTGGGTTCTTGTATAAGAAATACCTTCAACTTTAATAACCTTTTCGAGTTTTTTTGTTTCAGCTACTTATTCGGCCGGAATCATGTTAACAGTTGCGTAAATTTTTTTTTGGGCACCTCCGAAGACAACACATAATTCCTTTATTTTTTTCAATATTTTTGTAAAAAAAATTTCAAAATATAGCTGAAAATATATCTTATTATGTCCAAAGAACTTCGAAACATTATCTAGTACTTTCTTTTAAAAAATTCACGAAAATCGCCTAATTTTTCGTGGGTTACAATGGTATAGCAGTTTAAAATAGGTGTGGAATAGCGTTATTCGAGAATCATGGTTCCAAAAAAATTTCTAAAATAAATAATTTCGATTTTAATATCCAACAAACACAATTATGCAGTTCCAATAGGGTCAGATTGTAAAAAAAAAATATTTTACAGCGGATTTGTACTTGTAATTTTTGAAAAAAAAAATCTTAAACTAAGTTCTTTAGTATGTATTATATGACATTAAAAATGCTTTATGTTATTTTTTCCAAATTCCGCTTTTCAAAAATATTTAAAAACATAATCCAACAGAAATTCCAAAATTAAACTTGCAAATGTTCTGAGTAGTAAATAATAAAAAAAGACCTTCAACTAAATATTAAATTTTATGAGCCACTAAAAAAGTATAAAAGTATAGTATGTAGTAGTATGTATATTAATTAGTCACTCAACGTTCGGTTCGTCTTGTGCGGAAGATGAACACTCAATTGTACTTTGACTTTTGGCTTTTCAACGACATATTGTCATTTACTGTACTGCGCACACTCACACAGATAGGCTGATATGTAGAACACGAGTTCTGGTCGTTGGAAGCAGCTTTCAACTTCAGCAAATGCTGGCAGCAAATTAGCAATAAAATTCCAAACTGGCATTCCAAGCCTATTTGCACTTAGTCAATAACAACAATAACAGCGACAACAACAACAAGAGAAAATACCTACGACAGACGGACAGACATTAGGCAGCATTCAGGCCACGGAGACAATTCAGTCTACTCCCACACGGCCGCAATCATACTCCACTTGGTAGAGTCTAACTATACTAATATAAGAATATATGTATACATATATGTATGTGTATGTTTGTAGGTGCGAGTAGTGTTATTCATTTGCATTAATATGGGCTCCACAGCATGTGTTCATTGGCTTGGCTTATGGCAAGCGACCAAGCGGTGGCCCAACGATTAACCAGACAACTCTGGTAATCTCCTAGAATTAGAGTCAGCGGTAAGAGCAAATGCCTGCAAATGTATGTATGTGTGTTTGCACATAAATGTCAACTTAATTTAATGACAATAGGTAATGTCGGTTAGTTTGTCAGTGGTGCAGACAGTCTGTCAGAGAATAGAAAGAAATTGCATGCCAGTGGAGTAAGTCAGCTGGGAGCAGCTGCAGTTGACCCAAAGGCACAGTGGCAATGCAGAATACTTTGTTATAGCTTGGAAATATTATTTTTTGCTTTAGGTGCAATATGCATAAAGCTAAGGGTATATATGATAAAATACTATATACGCTCGAGGGAACTTGCTCTACAGGCTAATTTTTTTATGATTATACAAAGTCGACACTGAACGTTTTGAAGTTTAGTGGGAGACTAGTTGGGCATAGATCCGCTCTTGCCTTGAAAGATAAGTCGGTTAACTGAAAAACCTTATGAGATACCTGCAAATTTTTAACGAAAATTCGCTTCATATCGCCTTGCTCTAAATGGTGTGAAGCACTTAACCAAATGAATGTACTCATATGACTCTGGAAATACGAACGAAATTTTTATTCAGTACTTTTTTGTGATACCTTCTTCAAACTAACAGATATTTCTTTCTTCTCAACCATATTGGCTAAAAATCTTTGACCTGACTGCCTAACTCATGTTCCGATTGATCAAATAAGGCACAGTAATATTTTTCATTGAATGTTTTATATTATTCGAGGTAGTCGAGGGAAATAGTTTCATGTGATCCAGTTCGGGGATGGGCAAATTTGTAAGATATTTTACATCAATCAGGTTATAGTAGCGTCCCTAAGTATACTTTGCTCGGAGATCCTACTGTCCCAAAGTGGGACGCAACAGGTTCTCTGAGTTACTTTCTCTTAGCAGTTTCATCTCGCCGCAATAGTAGGCATTCGGACTGAACACTGTCCAATAGACTCACATGCCGTGAGATTACGCATATTGTCCAGCACAAATTGCCAAAGCTGTATGAAGAAGTCGTGGTGGAATCATCTAAATTTTCTTTTCAATTGTCCAGCTTTTGACAGACAGAGGTTTAAGCCTCTCGGTGGACACACTTTCGGCGAACTTGGCGAATCCAGATATGCTGGAATTAATATTAGCCATTCCATGAAAATTTGCGGTAAAATCGAAACGCTCGGTTGATATAAAGGGGTCTGGCCCACATCTAGGAGTTTTGGGAACCACAAAGACGCTGGTCGTTTGGCATCTATACAAATGAGATCTTCTGTTACTTTGGTGCAAGAGTTAGCTCTATGACCTAACATAATATATTCTATTAAATATGCAGTGTTCTAGTAATGTAGTTTAAAACTACTACAAATGACTGAACCATGAAATTTTTATTTGGTTTTAGGATCATATGTAAAAGCCATGAAAAACGCACATGCTTTTTATTCACACGGTCTCCAAAGAGACTGCAGGACGGTTGTTGGTGTAATGACGGGTCACAACCATATCACATGGCATCACATGAAAGCCGGATAGGCATAAGTAATGACGACACATGCAGAAAGTGCACGGAGGTAGGCATAAGAGGGACGCTGGTACATTGGTACTCGTCCAAGATATCTAGGAGTTCCACAGTTCAGGGGGACTAGATGAAGTATTAAAATTAGATATTAAATCCCACTTAAAGTTCGCAAAAAGCGTAGACGTCCTGTATGACAAATACGTCACCTCAACTTAAACTGAATTTCCCTCTGGCATTACCAAGGTTCAGTAGGTCTATGCATGACGTGACAGCCGTCTAATGCAACGTAACCTAACCTTTAGGAAGAAGAAAATCATCATTTCTTTTTTTTAGTCTATCTCCGGTTTTTAATTGAGTGTTTCTACAATAGTGCTCCAAATCGATTTGTGCTCATTTCATAGACAATAATCGATTATAAATTTGCATCCGCTCTCGATAAAATAAATTGAACTGCAGAAGATTCATGATTGGTAGCAAGTGGTTTGTAGAGACTCTAGCATCAATCAACGGTATGCTAAAATATTCTCAAAACTTTTAAAGAGCCTTCTACAAAACAAAGCAGGGAAGCTAACAGTTTCTTAAGCTTGGTCCTACACGTTTTTATTACCAATAGTATCCCATTTCGACTCAATGGCTTTCAGACAGGTATACTAAACTTGATTTCCTGATTTCAATTTGAGTTCTTCAGCATTTTATTTACGATTTTTATCAAAAACTACCTTTACCAATATTCAAAGTGTAAAAAACGGAAGTACAAAACTGACAGTAAGCACTTATTCTGAAAATTTGTTGGGTTTCGAGGTAGGACTTCAACAAAAACCTGTTTTATTGAAAACGCTTTCACATCAAAGCTTATTTTTCTCAATTTGCGTAATCGTTGCGAATGTTGGAAAAGCCTACGAGTGGTACAAAATCTTCAAACACGGTCGAGAGATCGCTGAAGACATAACTTGTTCTGTAAGACCGTCGACCTCTTCTACTGATAAAAATATTAAAAAGTGAACGATATGGTGCTTGAAAATCTTCAGGCAAGTGTTAGAAAGACGACAAGAAAGCTCGACATCTCTTGCGAGTCCGTTCGAATGGTTTTGGTGGATATTTTGTGTATGAAACGCATACTTGCTCAGACTCATTACGATAAAGCTGAATTTTTTTCGAAAAGCGTACCATAAACCGGTCTCTTTGGACAAGCTTGATCATGAGAATTCCGATCCCACATTCATGGGGAGTATTACAACTGCCGTTGAGACATGGGATTATGAGTTTGGCATGCAAACAAGTCAACAATCATCGAAATGGAATCCACTTTTAATTCGATCGAAGAGATATAAAATCAAATTCGCTGAAGGAGCTGCGGGCCATCCCAAAAAGTGCTTATGAAAAGTGTTTCGAGGTCTGGTAAAATCGTTGAATAATTAATTATTTTGCGTTTTTTATTTACAATTTCCGTGCACTTTTTTGTCACAATGTACATATTTCTACCAACAAAACAATTAACACAAAAACCGTCTAGGCTTCCAACATGGTCTATGTATTATTCCAGTGACTTTCAATCTTTCGCCTACGACCTGCTCAGACCAACTTAAGTAACGGCAAACTTCTGTCGAAACTGCATTTTTTGAAATTTATGCAACTGCTTCATGCCATTAAAACTGCGTCATTGCGTAATGGTCTAATGAACGCTCATTTTCACCCACCCAGAAAGAGCTCAAGCTGCGGTCGCCAATTAAATGGTAAGCGAAAAAATGTGCGAGAATTATAAATAAAGTTTATTCTGCAAGTTATTAAATGTCGCGTGTGCTTATGTATATAATTATATATAGTATATGTATGTATGTGTGCATCATCATTGACGCTGACACAGTGGCTTCTGCCACGAATTCATTAGCATCGCCTCAGCTGACCGCAGGGCGTTAACGCGTACGCAACCGACATTTAACTCGCCAAATGATATAATTTTTTATATGTATATATATGTACATATGTATGTATATTTAAATACATTTATTTAAGCGAACATTTACGCACATATTTATAATACATGCAGAAATATAAGTGTATAAATATGAGCGTGCTCGAGCAATTAACTCTTTAAATACAACCAAACTGGGGTTTAAGTCGAAAATAATTTCGATTGAAAATTATTAAAAGCAAAACCGATTAACTGTTTGAATTTACGCAGCTTGTACTCACTTATGGACATATGTATGTATGTCTGTATATTTATTTATTTATTTACCAATCGTTGCAAAAATTCAATTTAAATGTTAATCTTTTAATTTCGCAATTACAGTTATCACTGAGGTTAAAAAATGTAAGATAAAAATGTAACAGTATAATTTATCGATATTTTTTGGGCAACTTTTTCGATTTCGGCCGAATAGATGAAACTTCGGAAATGTTTTCTTCCAAAGCTGGATAAGATGGCTTATTTCTGTAACTTTAGACTTGAATAATAATAATCAAATCGCATGATCTTTAAAAAAATTTTTGGTTATTTTCCGTTGTATGAATAATATTTGTTTCAAGACAGTAGAATTTTCGGATAAAACGTTATAAAATAGGCAATATAAATTCCATTATTTTTTCAATAGTTGGATTTAGTAATCTGTAGCTCTCGTTTTAAACAGTATGACTTTACAAAGATAGACTTTAGCATTAAAAACTTCTCACACTTTAAAAAAACTTCAACCAAGATCCTAAACTATAATTTTTTGTGCCTACTAATAAAAATTATACCAGAAATTTCAAGAGTTCAAAAAATACGGATTTTTATAAATGCTATTTTTTTAAACAGGTGTTCGCAGCCCCAATCAAAAACAAGAAAAACGTTAACTTCGCACCGAAGGTAATATACCCTATTTTTAAATTTCTTTTAGTAAATATTGTCCAGGTTTTAAAGGTAGAAATAGGCTATAAATGCATTATTTTTTCAATAGTTGGATTTAGTAATCTGTAGCTCTCGTTTTAAACAGTATGACTTTACAAAGACAGACTTTAGCATTAAAAAACTTTTCACACTTTAAAAAAACTTCAACTCCTAAATATAGTAATCCATGTCAAATTTCGTGAAGATATCACGTCAAATGCAAAAGTTTTCCATACAAGCCCTTGATTCCGATCGTTCGGTTTGTATGGCAGCTATATGCTATAGTTAACCGATCTGAACAATTTCTTCGGAGATTACATTGTTGCCTTAGAAAATAATCTATACCAAATTTCGTAAATATATATCTTGTCAAATGCGCAAGTTTTCCATACAAGCCCTTGATTCCGATCGTTCAGTTTGTATGGCAGCTATATGTTATAGTGGTCCGATATGAGCAGTTCCGACAAATGAGCAGCTTCTTGAAGAGAAAATGACGTTTATAAAATTTCAGAACGATATCTTAAAAACTGAGGGACTAGTTCGTGTATATACAGACAGACGGACGGACGGACATGGCTAAATCGACTCAGCTCAACATACTGATCATTTATATATATATTTTATAGGGTCTCCGACGCTTCCTTCTGGATGTTACAAACCTCGTGACAAACTTAATATACCCTGTTCAGGGTATAAAAATTTTAACTTTGAAACCTTACCGGCCTCTACCATATACATACTATATATTGAGATTCATACTCGATTATATTTTCAGTATCACTTAAGCAATATTTTTAGACATCTGGCAACATTTCTTAAAAAATAATTTCAGTTCTGAATCTTCTTAAATATTTTTGATGTAATTTTCATTACGTAGCACATCGTTTCTTATCAATTTAGTTCAAACAAAAAAGTTCTCAGACAGTTTTCAGATGGCTTGACCCAGTATTGCTTGAGAACGCGTCAAATATAGACACTATCAAACAAAAATAGTTAACAGTTACTCTTCAATAGAGGCGAGAAGGCTAAAAGTATGTATTTATGGTCCTGTTACTGTAACAGCCAAATATGTGTAACTTTGGTTTCGTGGATTTCGTTCGGGTAGTTTTAATGACAAAGCTGCGTGGTTGATCTGGAAGGTAATTGTGGAAAATATCTATAAAATAATGTAATGTATCGTCGAGTCTGATATACAAGTACTGTTTGGATTGCCCCAGAGCTAAACATTGGACGAAAAACAGCATGGAAGAATTAAATTAGGTGTGATACAAAAAGATGCTTGATGTAAGGGTGCAACCGGACTTAAGAGCTTAGGTGAGTTTTAACATTTCTAAAAATCGTTTGTTTAATTTTTTTTTCAATAATATGATATGTCTAGATTATTTTCCCAAAGCCAAAAGGCTAGATCTTTAATCGTGCTTGTGAGACGGAATCTCGATGAGTCGACGCGAAAGTGGCCAAGCCAGTATTAACGATCGGTAAAGTATAAAATTTCGGGTTTAATTAATAAATTCGGACCTATATTGTCTGATGGAAGCATTCACCCCGAAATAATCAACTTTGGTCAACAGGTAATGAATTGTATTCCAAATAGACAACGCCAAGCCGTACAAAACGATAGTGATACAGAAGCTGCTGGAGCTTGTTTCTTTTTGTTTTTTTTTTTTTGATACCCCAATAAGGTCGTCTGCGTATGCAATTAATTTAACGGCTTTTGATTGGTGTCTCCTTAGCACCACATCATTCATTAAGTTCCATAGAAAAGGGCCTAGAACCGATCCTTGCGGTACTCCACTCAAAATAGAGCTCTTGGTGCCTTCATCAGTATCGAATAATAGTCGCCTGTTTTCAAAATAGCTCTTAATAATTTTTATAAGATATTGAACAGCGCGTATGTCATACAGAGCCTTGATTATTTTTGGCCTTTTTTGCTGAGTTGAAGGCATTCTTCACATCCAGGGTGATCAGCGCGCAATATTTTTTTGTTCCGCCTTTCCATCGTTTGCCACTCACTGTGCATTTCGCAGTGTTAACGACACCGTATAGTGCGTCAATGATGGACCTCCTTTTCATAAGGCCGTATTGCCTTTCTTATAATACGCCGGCTTTCTGGATTGCTAAATCTAAGCGGTTTCTTACTATGATTTAGTAAGAACTTATGACTTTGCCAATTGTATCAAGCATGTACAGAAGCCGATATGAAGAATGTTCTTACGGAGGCGTTTCTGTTAGTAGATCCAATTGCCGGACTTTCCATAGGTGGGGAAATATTCCTTCTTTTAAACACACATTATACTTATTTTGAATAATTTTGGTTTTAAAGTCATGGCTTCCTTTGAGGCTCTATTTGGTATGGCAACTAATCCAGGCGCTTTTCTGCTTTTAATTTTTCAGGCTATGGCCAATATTTCCCCTTCACTAACTAGAAGTGGTGACTCTACGACTTCGGTTCGTGGCTTAGCTTCAGATATAAGGTACTTCGGAGCTTGGATATCTATGGTAAATATGCATGTGTACAAATATTTCCACTTTTTCATATTACCGAATAGATCATACTTTCTTTAATTCAATTATACACATAAAAGCTTAATCGAAAACCGCACCTTCGAGTAAAAACCACCAAAAAAATATCGAAAAATACCAGAAAAAAGAAGGCGTAAATGTTTATTATCTTATTCACCGCTTAACCACCTGCATAATGACCCGAGGAGCAATGACCCAACTATATGGTACATATGTATGTGTGCATGTTTGTATGTATTACTTATATAAAATGCGACTATTAAGTTTCCTTTCAAACGTCACTGATCAAAAGTAAGTGTATATACATACATAAGTATATAGCATACATAGTATGTATCTTTGCGCTCAAACTGATGCCGGCCTGGCATTAACAATTTATAAACAATATAAACTTTCAAATACAACCACTCCAGAAAACAACAACAAAAAATCGCAAAATTAAAACAACAAAAGGCGAATAAAAACAATCGCATCACTTTCTCAATTTCTGCAGCCGTGGAACGGTGCAACGCTGCCTTGTTCACGCTTCTCAAATAACGCGCGGCAAACACAAAACGACAGACAGGTTTAAAACAAGCGCTTAAATAATAAAACAAACACAACAAAAACACACAGCTGCACTGAAACCAAAATGGTGAGAGATTATTAAGAAATTACAGCTACAATGGGCAAAGCGAAACCACAACAACAAAACAAATGTGTAATTTACAAAAAAAAAGCAAAAAACAAAACAAATATCAAAACGATTGCAACATTTAGCATTAATGAGGAAAGCAATAATTCGAAAAATTTTATAAACCGGGAAATGCGCAAATGTGTAGAAAATCTATGTGTGTGTGCGTGTGTGTTTTTGGTTTCAGTGTGCTCTTTTTGTTTGAGTATAGGTGTGTGTTTCAATTGACTGCCACAGAGGTGAATGGAATATCAAGGAATTGAACTCCGCAGCCGGCAATGGACATCACACAAATGTGTGTAATTTAAATGCGGCGAGGGTGTGTGACAGACAGACTAATTTCATTTGAGGTGGTGAGATTAAAAATAAAGCGACAAATATAATTCATACTTATTACATAGAAATGTGCATGTTAATTTCGCGCTTTTTCGATATACTGTTGATGGCAAAATTGTGATGGCTATCCTATTAAAGGTGCTTATTCTTCATTTCATACAAAAAATTATGGTAGTAAAAAATATTTTCAAACAGGTGGCAACTCCAATCAAAAATTTTTTTTGAACTTTGAGACCTTACAGACCTCTACCTTATATGTAAATTGAGATTCATAGTCGATTATATTTTCAGTATTTCTTAAGCAGTTTTTTTAGACATCTGGCAACATTTTTAAAGAAATAATTTCAGTTCTGAATCTTTTTAAATATCTTTTGTGTAATTTTCACATCGTAGAAGATCGTTTCTTATCAATTTAGTGCAAACAAGATTTTTCAATAAGTGGCAACCTTCCCAAAAAAAAAATTATTTTAATTATAAGCCCTTATGCATATTTTCAGCTTTAAAGTGCAATATTACAATTATCAAACATTTACTGAATTAAATATTTTGAACAGATGGCAACCCCAATCAAAAAAAAAATTGAACTTTGAGTCTACACAGACCTCTGCCATATGCCATATGTTGAAATTATAAAGTTTTATTACAGTATTTTTAGACATCTGGCAACATTTCCAAAGAAATAATTTTAGTTCTACGTCTTTTAAATATTTTAGGTGTAATTTCCATATCTTAGAACTTCGTTTCTTATCAATTTAGTGCAAGCAAGATTTTTAAATAAGTGGCAACCTTCGCCAAAAAATTATTTTAAGGGTAAGCCTTTTTGCATATTTTCAGTTGAGTGTCTAAGAATTCATTTGTCATATGAATTACTGAGTTTAATATTTTGAACAGGTGGCAACCCCAATCAAAAAAATTTGAACTTTGAGTCTACACAGACTTCTGCCATATACCATACATACTACATACTCGTATGTTGAAATTATAAAATTCATGCTCGATTATATTTTCAATACTACTTAAGCAGTATTTTTAGACATCTGGCAACATTTCCAAAGAAATAATTTCAGTTCTGAATTTTTAAATATTTATGGTGTCATTTCCTTATCGTAGAACGTCGTTTCTTACCAATTTAGTTCAAAAATTTTTTTCAAATAAGTGGCAACCTTACCCAAAAAATTATTTCAATAGTAAGCCTATTAGTAATTGTGCAAAATTTTCAGTTTAATGTCCAATAATTAATTTTTCATATTAATTATTGAGTTAAATATATTGAACAGGTGGCAATCGTTTTTAAAATTACTTCCACTGTGTGCCTTCTTAAAACTCTTTGATTTTATATCCATATTCTAATGTTTCTTGCTGTTATGAATTTTACCGTCTTAAAATTTCCAAACAATTGGCAACCATCTATTTTTTTTTAATATTTTGAGTATTACCTCGGAAATTTTATAAAATGATTAATAATTTGATTCGAAACAGCAGTTAACAAAGCGCAGAGATAACGAATATGAACTCCTAATCAAAGATGAAATAACTACCATAACCCGCCACCCCACTCTAAACGGTAGATGACATCTACTATAAAAGTCGGATCATCAAGAAGCAAGCAATTTCACTTCTACTGGGTGCCAGGTCACAAAGGCCCAGAAAGGTGTACGGCTAACACCCGAAAACGTGATCAACATTGGGAAACACATGCATTGTCTATACTATGATCTGGACAGAAGCACGGAAAAGAAAAACAAAACCCGTTGGAACGAGCTTCATGGGTGCGAAATTGCAAAAATCATGTGCAAAATGGTAGATCGGAAGTACACAAAATTTCTATTGGCACTCGATAGAAGAGAGTGTAGAAAAATGATCGGTAAATTAACTGAGTCTGTTAAATTCGAGTCAAGCGCAGGCATCCTAGAGGATAACCACTCCTCATAGACCCACTAAATGAACTCCATCTGGTATCGCAAAGGACCAAAGCAGGAGAATATTCACATACCACTATTTATATTAATGTTCCTCTAAGGTCGTACCAATATTAGTGAACAGTATGATACCTTTATGAAGTGAGAAGATGCTGACCTCCATTTAAAATACCATGTTGCTTAACCCTGGTAATCTGTCCAATAAATCAGTAGAATCCTAATTAATAGATGTTAGCATAACATTGTAAAGAATATTCTAAGCCGTGAGTTCTCTCTTCATCAAATCTAAGATGGAAATTTTATCAGTCTTTTCTGATGAAGTAAATCTGAGAGCCAAAAACCGCATTCTATCCTCGAACATCAAATACTTTGTTTGTAAACAGCTGTTCAGAGAAATATCATCTCTAGACCATTTTCTCTATAAAAATGCTGCTGGAAATATAAGTTCTGTCAAGGGGAAGCGTTGAACGCGCGTTTTTACCAGAACTCTCACTCTCTCCCTCTATCTGTAATTACATCTTTTCTAACATTATTAGTGATTTTTTGTATGCAAAATTTTTTTCCATAGTTGCCTGCCATACTGTGGACTTATGGACTGATATTAGAAGGGTTATATCTACTTGTGAATTTCAAAGTATATTTGGTAAAGAGTTTCGGTGTTATAAGCGTATTTGTAAGAATTGTATAACTTAATGAAGTCGGCTTCCAAAACTTTAAACGCGTTTTGCTCGAATGAGGAAATTTTTTCCGAAACGACTGAATCAATCGACTTAAAGTATACAAATAAGATATATTTGACAAAAAATGTTCAAAGAAATAAGATTTCTGATAATAATTTAGATTTTTTAAGCCACCCTTGAAGTATAAATTTTTCCACAAAAAAATCCTTTTTTTTTTGGAAAACGCAAGCTTTGACTTTTGCGTCGATCATTACCTGTATTAATTCATTGTTAATTTTTTTTTGTTTTGAGTTTTGGATTTGAAATAATTTTAAGCAGAAAAATCTTACTCTCCACCTGACATATTTTTTCCGAGATTCTTCTGGAGATCAACTACGGGATCTATGGAACTCAAAACTTTTCAAAATGAATCATCGATTTTTAAGTACCTTTTTTTCTTTATTTATCAAATAAGATAAATACAATAACAAATTTATATACTAATTACGAAAAACAAGTAATAACAAAACTAAAATTACAACAACTACGCCATTACATGGGTACAAGCAACGGTAGCCGCCACTTTACAAATTACCAAACAATTTTTCAGTTTTTTTTCCATATTTTGCAAATGATTGGGCAATCGAATCATCAACGCGTAACCTTAAATTTGCCTTCAACAAAATTTCACGCTGAATAAATTTGGCTTTTATTCAAAATCTTTTATGAGCTTAAACGCTGTTTAGATTTTGATTAGCAAGCCGCCAGCCGCCAGCAAAGCGAAGCAATAAACGCCGAAATCTTAGTTGAAGTTAAAGTCCAAATTGCAATATGCGGCTTTCGGAGAGCGGCTCAGTTCACGGCGTCAATGCAAACGGACAAAAGTTCACATTGTTTTTGTTGGCGCCGCAAGCGCTTTGAAGCGATTTTGAACAACAAAGTAATTTTGGAATAAAAAAAATTAAAAGCAAAAATTGCAAAGAAAACGCGAGCGCCGCTTGAATCCAAGCAGTCAAAATTTTCCACAAGCTCACTTAATTACTTCATGATAAACTGCAGTGCAAACAATTCAGCTGCCAAATTGAAAGCCCCGTCTCGCTTTTGTGTTGTTGTTGTTGTGGCCCAAATTAGTGCGCGCAAATTTTTGGCTGCAACGAGGTAAGCGAGACAAGTGAACGCATTCATTCATATGCTGGCTCTGCGTATACCCAGTTATGTTACCCCATTTACATACATACATACATACACTAGTATATAGAAGCATAGACAGGCATGGCATAGCACATATTACGTAAGCGGAAAAATGCAGCCGAAATTTTATGCCCATAACCAAAGTACTTGTATGAGTGCTTAGCTGCATAGAGATCGTGAAGGCCGCTGGAGTTGTATACCATAAAGAATACAACCTTTAATATGTATAAAGTTTTGAAGCTCCATTAATAAGGTTTCGAAAATGGTGTGAATTGGAAACCGGAAGCTCGGAAGTAGCAAAAGAGGAAATTTCAGAAACACCGAAGATCTAAACAGTAGAGTCTGTTAATAAGAAATTCTAGGAAGGACCTTATATTCGCCAAACATTTTATATGCTAGACGATATCTCATTTGAAACCATTTCAATGAGGCAATGAAATATTTTCAGAGATTGTACTATAGAATTAAAAGCGGACCCTCAATCAATTCCCACAACAGCCGGTTCTACGGTAGAATTGACCTTGATCCGGCGGTCGTATAGACAAATATCCTAGAAAGTCTAAGAAATATACATATGTATATGTTTAGTATATTGCATTGAGCACTTATGACCTATCTATCGGAAATCAGGCCAGAAACTTATTCTAACCTAACCTAAGAGAAATTATTAAAACAATTATTTTCTGGTTCTTGCATGAAACGCACATTGTATGATGTAATAATGATCTAGGAGGGACCCGCTATAAATCTGAAGACATATGGTCGAAGAAACGACGTGAGTAAAAAAATTTAACTCTAAGCTCTTCAGAACTAAAGCTTACAACTAATTAAATACGAAATCACGTGAAAGTTGTAACTTCATTTGAGCCATATTTCACATTACCTTTGAAACAGTAAAAAATAATTTCTGTAATTATTGGAATTCGCGTCAATTTGGGATCCGAAAATACAAATTCGAGATCCCGAAATCCTTTTAATTAAGCTTTTAAATAAACTTCAATTCGGAAAATATATTTTTTTACTAACATAAATTCCGAAATTTCGGGATTTCGGGATTTCGGGATTTGCTAAAAACAATTTTGTGATCCCGAAATATTTGCACCTTTTTTTATTTTATTTCGAAAATTTTGATGTAAAAATTATAATTTCTGTAATTATTAAAAATCGAGTAAATTCGGGATCCGAGAATACAAGTTCGGCATCCCCAAGTTCTTTTAATTTAGTTTTTAAGTAACCTTCAACTCGTAAACTCTAATTTTTTTCACAAATATAAATCCCGAAATTTCGGGATTTGCTAACAACAAGCCCGGGGTCCCAAATAATTGTCAGTTATTTTTTATTTTATTTTGAAAATTTTAATATAAAAGCTATAATTTCTGTAATTATTGGAAATCGCGTCATTTCGGGATCCGAAAATATAAGTTCGAGCTCTCGAAACCCTTTTCATTCAGTTTTTAAATAAACTTCAACTATAATTTTTTGTTTACTAATATAAATCCCGAAATTTTGGGAATTGATAAAAACAAGTTCGGCATCCCGAAACAATTTTCAGCTATTTTTTTATTTTAATTTGAAAATTTTTATATAAAAACTATATATAATATTAAATGTGGCTATCTAATTAATAACGTCTGTTAAGTATATATATGATATGATATATGTATATATATATAAATATTTAAGTACATATACATATATACAAGGTATTTAGTGAGGGGTATATGGTATATATTTAACTATATTTTTGGCTAAAAAATTAAAAAATTCTGGGTATAAGAAACTATTTTTTCGACAATTTGTTTCCACTTCCTTTTAAGTTGGCGCAGCAGCGAATTCGGAAGTTTTGAGATGCTTAATGTGCATAACATACATATATGTATGTATGTACATATATTTATGCGTATGTAGGTTTAAAAGTTATGTAATTGGTGTTGCCAACCAAACTGAAAGTAGACCTGCCCAAACATGTATGTACGTATGTATAAGCGTAAACGCAGTCACCCATATGCTCGACTTGTATTTCTATATACATACATACAGATATTCATATCTATTTAACATTTATTTGTAAACATGGTAAGCTTTCAATTCATTCATTCTGTGTGTCAGCATATCAATTTCTGGGCAGAAGTAGTCATGTATGTATGTAGGTATTCATATGTGTGAATTCGCTCTGATTTCGGTTTTGAATTGGCACAATTATGTCGCACGTCTGCTTGTAAACACAGCGATATCACATAACAATTTTTAAAGTTTCATACATACACATACATACATACATACTTTTTGGGTTAAGGGAATTCCGACTAGTTCAATTTGGCAATTTGTATGGAAAGTAATTGAAGAATTTGATTATTAAATAATTGAAATTGAACCTGTAGCCCTGTAGCCCTGTAGAAGAAATTGTATGTCAAGTAACCTCAATCAGCTAAAAGATCATTTTTAGTGTTGCCCTGAATGTTATAAGCGTAAATATATAGTACATATGTAGGTGAAATAAAAGAGTCTAAAAGACATCAATGATGATGATGACCTGCCCTTTAGAAATACTGTTTCTGCTTTTCGCATTGCACAACATGTGGTTTTTATGATAAGTAGAAGAACAGAACTCTATATTCATTTTCTATAATCCCGAAATCAAAAATTAAAGTTTTCGGGATCACGAAGTGTTTTTTGACATTTTCGAAAATGACACATTTCTGCCTTTCACGACATCAAACAGTTTATTTGATGGTATATAAAATTAGAAATTTCGGGATCCCGAAAAGATTTCCGAACATTTTAGAGCATTATATTTTATTGCTTCTTCTTTCACACTTTTTATAATAAACTTGTAATTTTCGATGTCCCAAAATTTTTTCTGAACAAACATATAAAAAAATTATAATTTTTGGGATTCCGCGATTTTTTCAGAACATATTCAAAAAATATAATTTTCTGCTTTTTAAATAGCTAAACACATTTTTATTTCTTCATATTATTTCTTTACCATCAATTTTGTTAAAAAAAAACCCGAAATATTTTTAGAATCCCGAAAATTGTTTTTCGGAATTTCAAAAAATTGTTTGGTAATTGTTTTTAAAACGCCTTTTGTTTTCGATATAAGAATAAATATATAATTCCAAAATTTCGGGACCAGTAATTTGTCATTTCGGGATCCTGAAAGATTTTTTTGAACATATTAAAAAATTATATACATATACACACATATGTATGTACTATATATTTTCTGCTTTTTAAATATATAAACACATTTCTTTACCATCAATTTTGTTAAGGAAAAAACCGAAATTTTTTAGAATCCCGAAATTTTTCTTTCGGAATTTTGAAGGATGTTTTGATAATTTGTTTTTAAATACTTTTTGTTCTCTATATATAAAAAAAATATAGAATCCCGACATTTCGGGACCAGAAATATGTGATTTCGGGATCCTCAAATATTTTTGGTAATTGTTTTTAAACGCCTTTTGTTCTCAATATATGAAAAAATATAGAATCCCGAAATTTCGTGACCACTGACTTGTAATTTTCTGAAATATTTTTGGTAATTGTTTTGTAGACGTCTTTTCTCTCCATACATGAAAAAATTAAAATTTTGAAAAGAGTATCCATAGGTTTTGCAAAGCCGAATATAAAGTGGATTATGGTAGTAGTAAGATTAGAGGATTATTTTACTTAATATAAATTTTGTACATAGAAAATTTCAAACCTATTATCACAGTGAGAAAATTATAAATTATAAAATAAATTTCTAACAGCTTCATGAGCATAGTGAAGCAAAGCCAAACTACGTTTAGTTTCAGAAAGTGTTTGAATAAAATACTATAATTTAATCATAAATCGAATAATACAATTTCAAGGTAAACAGCAATATTTCAAACAGTGTTTAGCTCCACTAATTACATTATCGGCGCCGAGTTAGCTGCAATCCCACAGTCCATAAGCTGGCCTATATATTTACCGCTTTCTTTTTCACTCGTTCTGCCTCCACATTCTGTTTTATGCTAATTATCCAGATAACCCTGTCTTATTGCTTTACTTTTCTGTTTCGCCCTATACACTTACATTCTTTATAGAATGCAAAAACTCAAGTTAATTAACATTCAAAAGTTGTTGCCACAAAGTTGACTACAAAGGCAATGATAGTACCTACATATGTATATACCATATAAGTATGTATAGTATCTATGTACTTATGTATGTATGTATGTATACATGTGAACGAAAGCTATCGGGAAAACATTCACTGAACAATTTCAATTATTGAAAGCGACATGAACTACTTTCAAAACGACCAGCATTTGCAGTTAAAAACTCCCAGGGTGGAGTGCTTTAAAATAGCTCAAAGGGTTTTAGCTACTTTGAGTTGCCCTACTACATATTTGCTAAAAAATTCACATAAACTTAGAATATGAATAGGAGTGTCTTATGATCATTAAATATTGTTTATTAGGTTTACTTTTTAAAACTTTCAAATAAAGTGATAATGATACTGAATACATATGTATATGCATACATATGTATATGCATTAGGGTGGTTCTAAAAAATTAAAAAAAAAATATTTTTAAGTGTCACCACTCTCAACAACCCCAGGAAGACTAAATTTTTTTATATTTCTATATAGGACCGTTCATTAGGGTGCACCTCAAAAATTAAGAAAATAATGCGAATTTTTCAGTCTCGCTTACTCGAAGCAATTTTTGTAGTTCCAAAGATATATTAAACAATATACATATATATGTATGTATGTATGTATATAAATGCTTATAATGGTATATTAAGCGGATTCGGAAACAAAAAAAGTAATTTTTTAGTCCTGCCCTAACAATTTTTTTATAATGACTAGGATAAACAAAAGTGACAAATTTTTGTGTCTAATAATTTTCTATAATCATCAATTAATTTTCCATAATCAAATTCGAAATCAAAAATTACAATGTTCGGGATCCCGAAATTTTATTGGTTGTTTTTTTATTTATTATATTATTTTTGTCATGAATTTTTCTAATGAAGAAATACTATTTTAATTTTCTACAATCCCGAAATTTCGGGACCAAAAATTACAATTTTCGGGATCCCGAAAATTTATTTGTTTTTTTTTTTCATTAAAATCTAGCTTTCTACTTTTCACAAGGTTTCTTTCATTAATCGAAAACATCGCAATTTATTTAACCACCCTAAAGAGTACACACTGCTGTTCGTATAAATATAAAAGTATGGAAAATGGCCATGCTTTTGCTCACAGATTGCAGCCGCTTGCGATTTTTTCTGCATTTTACCGTGAAATTCGCCGTTCTTTCCGCTCTCCGCTCGCTTGCTGCCCCTTTGATTCACTTTCAAGCTCAATTGACAGCTTTGATGCAAACTTTTGGTTTTAACTTTTCACAGCAAGTGTTACACAGCTGCAGTGCAGGCATGATCTGCGCAAAAAACACACTTGCCGCACGCACACCGGCTTCAACACAAACAAACACACATATACAAACGTATGTAAGTGTGTGTGTGCTTTGTAGCAGCAACGCGGCTATTGAAGCGCTCATAACGAGATCAGCGAGATTTTGTACTCAATGGACGCGAGTACAAAGAAGAAAAAGTCGACTGAAGCAAGTCCGAAGAAGCAGTGTAACGAAGGCGCAGAGAAACCAGAACGCTGGCAAAACCCGCAAGTCTGGCTGGGCGACAAGTGCACTAAAGCTGTTGTTGTTGTTAAGTTGCGCTGAAAAAGGTGTTTTGTTAAGGTAGTGGAGCAGCAGCAGCCGCACAAAAGCACCAACAAAAGCAAACAAAGAAGTAGAAAACACGCTTTGCGCATGCGTACCACGAGATCGCTCGCTGCTAATGACACAGTCGCAGACAGCAAAATCAAACAAAAAATAAAATAGAAAACTTTTTAGTTTGCAAAAACAAAAAAAAAAAAACAAGCGGCAAGAAATTGCAGAATGAAATGTAATAAAAATACGAAGGTGTATAAAATAAAAAGTGAATAACTGTAAAATCGTAAAAAGTGGCACAACACAGAAATGGTCATAAAATGTGAGTCGGCCTGGTGGCGGTAGGGATAGGAAGAGTGTTGAAGTGCACTGCAGCAACAGTAGATATGTGCATATTCATATGTATCGGATAGATGTCGATAGTTGCATTGCGTACCAAAGATTATAGTGGAAATCACCTAAATTTCAAAAAAAAAAAAAATTCCGGCTTTTAATTAAAATTCTTTAAAAAATATTAATTTTTTTTTGTAGAAATAGTCAAGATACGATGTATGCAGAACAATTAAAAAAAATGTATTTAAAAAAAACTGGAATTTCTTTTAGCTAAATTTAAAAAATATTTATTTTTTTTTGTTTTTTTTTTTTTTAATATACATTCATTGGAAACCCATTTCATAACCTTTAATTTTTTTTTTCAAAATAAGTTATTTTTTTATTAATTATAATATATACATATATAAAATTGATTTCTATCTATTTGTCAATATTTTTTTTAGCTACAAACATATTTTTACCTAACCTCAAAAAATACTGTAATACATATACTATATATAATAAAATGGAAAACTTCTCAAAACGATTTATAAAAAATGAAGAAGCAAAGTCAGAGATTTTACGAAATATACTTATATGAATAGAAATAAAAGGCTTAGGAATACTTTAAAATAAATGAAAATCCTCACGAAAACACGATTTGGCAGACGAATGTTCGAAACCGTTTGGAGAATTAATAGTAACTTGCTTAGATTATAATTAAGTTTATTTAAATCTTCAACATTTTTCAAAGAAATGCTAACTACAAGTAAATGAAGTATTTTGCTACTTCAAGATTAATTTGTTGATATTTAAATTATTATTATTTTTGAAATCAAAATTCATTATTTTTTTTTTCAGAAACCCCGAATAGCCTTCAATGGCGAATTAAAAGAATATTTTCTTTTGGCTAAACGAAACATTATCTAGAGTAGGTAATAATATCACAAGCGAAATTTAATTTAAAACTTTTAAATCAAAAAAATATGTAAACAGAGTTGCCATACTCTTGAAAACATTATCTGGAATAGTTAAGAAAAGAATAAATAGCAAATGCGAAATTTAATTCAAACCTTTGGGATCAAAAAAGATGTAAATATAGTTGCCAACCTTTCAAAAAATTAGTATTAAGCTTAGTAAATATCAGGAAGTATTACAAAACGTTTGTTATGCGTTGTTCTCAAAACTGTGTCTTTAAGCAGATGATTACTGTAACTCGAAAACCGATCGGTAGATTTCAGTGAAATTTGTACCGCTTTTTTAATGAAATTTTTTTGATTGAAAATTTTTTTATTTTATAAACAATTAACGGTTGTTTTTTTACCGAAATTCTGAGAAAGAAATTTACTGAATATCCGAGGGTTAGAAGCGTCGGTTGGAACTGGATCAATTTTAACACATATTATATTTAAAATTATTATTTTTTTAATGATGCTATTTTTTTAATTTTTTGAAATGAAAAAAGCCACGGTCAACAAATTCGACAAATAGACATATATTCTCTTTAAAATTTCAACTATATGTAGGTACTGGAGTCCAAATATTCGGTACCTAACGATTGAACAGTTTTTCTTGGATTTGGACAATTTTTGGCCACCCTTCAAATGCATTATTCGTGAAAAGTCTTATCCCGTTATATTAATTGCTTCTTGGTTTGTATACTCGAAAGGAAAGTATCAGATGGAATTTAAAACTATTTTATATGTGAAGTAGGTCCGTTTTCACTTATATACTGTACCATAACATGCCACATACCAAATTTGGTTGAAATCGGTTGAGAGGGTCTCGAGTTACGTATTTTCACCAAAAAGCGGGCGGTACCAAACCCATTGTTAAATTTTGATATCGGATCCTTTACCGCCTTTGATACCATCTAGGGGGTAAAATTTAATGTCTCTGGCGAATTTCGTAATTCATTTATCGCGCTTTTAGAAATTTTTAAAAGTACCGTTATATGTGGAATTGGGTTACCATCCGATTTCATCCATTTTCAAACTGTCGGTAGGAGTCCTTATAACACTTACGCAAGGCGAATTTTGTTGTTGCTTACGTAGTTTGAGATCTATGTACCTTAAACTTATTAGAGCGGAGGACCACGTCCACTTTTTCAAATTTTTTGCTAACAGGTGCCCCTTGCTACTGCGAACCTCTCTTCGAGATAGAGTTATACAAGTATATCTTTATTTAGTGCTTAGTTATGGCACTTTATAGGTTTTCGGTTAATGTCGTTTTATGGGCGTGGCAATAGTCTGATTTCTATTTATGAACTCGTACTTTTTTGTCAGGGAAGGCGGTTACCAAGTTTCATTAAGTTACATCTTGCCCGGACGGACGGACAGACGGACAATCGGATGGACAGACAGACGGATAGACGGACAGGCAGTCACTCGAATTTCAACTCGTCATCCTGATCGTTTATATAAATGCATATAACCTGATAAAACCGTTAGGTGAACAAAACTATTAAACTCTGTAGCAACATGTTTCAAGAATATAAAAATATATGTATGCAGTGAAGCGTATAAAGAATGTTCCGATCCTTTCGAATCTTCAGTAAATATTTATGTTTTTTTGTACCGAGCAAACATGAAAAATTTAAGAAAAATACATACTTTTTGTAATATATAAATTATATATAAATATAAATATTTTGAAATAATTTGTGTTGTTTGTTGATTCAAATGACTTATTTCAAAATATTATCGAAAGCTACATTTCATAACCGAGTAGCTAATTCGAAAAGTCAACTCAAAAACTATAGGTCTTTGCAGATTGCCTAATTTCAAAGGATTTTAAGTTGTGGGTGGGAAATAAAAATAAATAAAAAAAAAAAAAATAAAAAAAAAAAAAAAATAAATAAAAAATAAATAAATAAAACATAAATAAATAAATTAAAAAAAAAATAAATAAATAAATAAATAAATAAAAAATAATAATTTTTTTAATATATTATATTAATTTTTAAATTTTTTGGTTAATTATTTTTTCATTTTTTACAAAAAATAATTTTTTGAAATGTTTAGGTTGTTTTCTAAATTGTTAATAATTATTTTTTTTTTTAATTTTTTCTAAATACTTTTTTTTACAATTTTATTTTTTAAAATTTTTAATTAATTTTTTCAGTTATTTTTTTTTAATTCCTGTTTGTTTTTGTTTATCTTATTTTTTAAATTCTTTAAAATTTTTTTTTAATTGTAACCAAGCTAAAAAGTATTTACTTTTCACAAAAACTTAAATGTAATAAATTTTTCTGCACGTTTTCGTGCCTCAACTCTTTCTGAAAGTACAAATTTGTAGGCAACGATTTCGCTACACTTGCACCGCTAACACGTTTTCGATAAGTTATAGTACAAAATATTTCACACTTACATTATTTACGGCGGCGTGATCTGCAAATAACACCAAATTGCTATTAGGGTCTGTCTGTCACCTACTTTCACTGCCAACAACAAAACAATAAAATAATCACGCTGTTACTTGAGCTACGCGCAAAATTCGGTTTTAGCGTTGAAGAATCTTTGTTCCTGTTTACTTTGATTTATTTTATACAATAATGCTTACGCTGGTAGAACTCTTTTGCACATTTAAGTAGTCTACCGGCTTTCACTGAGTTTGGAATTGATTGTTGTTGTTGTAATTTTTTTGTTTTTGTTTTTGTCGTAGTTTTTTACTTTTGTAGTTTTTAGTTTATTGTTGTTGTTGTGTAATATTTTCTTTTGTTTGTTGTTGTATTATTTTCTGTTTTTTTGTTGTTGTTGTTAGAACTTTGTTATATGTATGCTCAAAACACTTTTCAAATTTTTTCTTGCGTTTTTTTTTGTTATTGGCTCTTGGCGCGCACTTTCATGAATTTCAGCTGTTTTTACTTTTTTGATTTCTTTTTTAGTTTTTTTGATTTGTTTCCTTCGATCAAATCCCAGAAAAATACTTGAAGCGGTTTTTAGCGCTTACTAATATTCTACTGAAAATTGTATAGGCGCACAACGCAATTATTTTCGTGTAAAAGTGTACGACAGACACGCGTCAATCAAACGAATCGCTCGCCAAGAACAGGTGGCAATTGCCGTTACTGCCCACCGAATACAAAAACACAAAGCACAAAAGCAAATGTCAACAGCGAGCGCGTGAGGCTGTGAAGCACTTAGAATGTGTGCTTTTTCGATTATTATAAATTTTTCGTATTTTGCTTTTTATGCTGTATATTCACAACAACACCAACAAAGTTAGTGCTTTTTTGTTTTTGGCTTAAAGGAAATGCGAGGGAAAAAGGTCGCAAGCGAAACGCAAATTATCTACACTTTTATGCTCCAGCACGGGCGGCAATTTCACGCAGAGCAGACCAAGTCACAGCAGCCACTGGTAGCGATGTCGAGCGGACGACAACTTTTGCAGGCGCACGAGCAAGTGCTACGCGTATATGTATGCGTGTGTGTGTGTGTGGTTTGTGTAAACAAACGAGCACCAAGCAGCAGCAGCAGCGAACCTTTGCGTCCGAAACTTTATTTGTACAAAAACAAAAAACTGCTATTGCGAGCGTTTAGCTTTTAGGCTGACGAGTTTTCCGCGCGACGACTTCTGCCTCCAACGAGCGACGACAACAAATTGAATACTTGGCGTTCGAATGATAGTTTTGGAGTCATCTCCAGCTTGTAGCGCGCTCCAAAGCAGCAAAACGACCATACGACAACACACTCGACGCTCTCATACAAGCGGAGAAACGCAGCTCGACTACATTTTTGTGCATATCTCTGGAGCTGAGCTCTGCTGGTGCCTGTTCGTGATTTGACAATGTCTCAATTCCGCATTGTTGTTGTAGTTATTATTTACCGCACACATATCATACACTTCCAAACGATGTTTGTTGGTACGTTGTTGTTGTTGTTGTTGTGTGCATACTCATTTTATTGTTTGTGCTTATAAGCTCCGCAATGCTCAGTCTCTCACACTTTTTGTGTGTAAATAAGCAGTATTTTTGTTGTTCTAATATTTGTCTGTTTTTGTTGTAATATTTGTTTGTTGTTGTAATATTCATTGTTTTTGTTACTGTGATATTTGTTTGTTCTTGTTGTTGTAATATTTATTGTAACATTTCTGCCGCAAATTGAGTTTGCTCACCTCTTTGATGGCTGCAAGTGCGTTGCAAAGCTTTCAGTTAGCGCTCCGAAGCCCGTTTCAAAGTGTTTCGTTTCGCATTCGTTCCACCCAATTAACTGCTGCTGCACTGAAATTAACTATCCCATTTTCTCGCTTTAAGCTTTTCGCTTTGCTGTTGAGTCGTTAGTTGCACTTTGGTGGTTACTGCGTAGAGGAGAGCTTTTAAAAGCTTTTAGTCGCACTTTCAGCGGAAAATAGTGTTTGGCAAGCTTCTATTTTGACCAGGCTAAGTGAAGTGGCTTTTGCACTGGCTAAATGCAGATATGTTATATGCTCATGTAGTGTTAGACATTTGATTGTGTGATGACTTAAGTGGGGTGCAAGTGCTTCGAGTTCGGAATCAACATGATTTGAAATTAATTACAATTTGATATGATTTATTTATGTATATAGAAATACTCTATTTCGATAATAGTTCTTTAAAATTAACTTAAAATTAACTTCGTTCAACTTATCGTCACCATAATCGGCCTACAGAGCGTTCTATTCACAAGATCATCACCTATCTTGAGAACCAGAATTCATTATTGGATAATATTCGCACGTGGTCTATTCGTCCTGCACACTGTGAAAAAATATAGCAGCCGTAGCTGAGAGTGTACTCGAAGACCGTGGAGAATCGGTTCAGCGCCGTTCGTAGCAACTCAGGTTGACGTATGGAACGACTTGGCGCATTTTACGTCGAGATATTAAAACGAAAGGCTAAAAATAGCAACCTGAAGAGATTCAAGGATACATTTTACATTTGGTGTGCTTTGTTGGCCGATAGAATCATCGGTCCATATTTCTTCAAAAATTATGCCGGTGCGAACGTAACCGTCAATGGCGACCGTTATCGCGCCACGATAACCGACTATTCGATACCTGAAATTGAAGCTGGTGATCTTGGCGACATTTGGTTTCAACAAGACGGCGTCACTTCCCACACATTGCATCAGCCAATGGATTTATTGAGAGAACACTTCGATGAGCAGATAATTTCACGTTTTGAGCCGCTCGATTGGTCATCAAGATCGTGTGATATCACCTCGTTAGACTTTTTCCTGTGGAGATAAAGTAAAGTCTATGCCGACAATCCCGCTTCGATTCAGGTCTTCGAGCAAAACGTCAAACGTATCATTCACCAGTTACCAGTCGAAATTTAAATTTGAAGTTTCTGTGTTTTTTCTTTAAACAAGTTGGGAACCTCGTAATGGGAATTGAAACTTTAAAAATTGAAATTTGTTAGAATTATAGGAAAGGCGGTTATTCAAACCTATCTTAAACTTGTTATAACTTCAATAAAAAGTTGTTCCAATCTTCCGATTATGTTTTTATGATTTCCACGACATAAAATGTATACAATTACTACTTATCTTTAAGGGGGTATTCTCGTCTAGAAATTAAAAAAAAATCGATTTTTTTTTTTATATTTTCAAAGTTTAACTATTCAATAATATGTGTTCAAGAGGATTTTTCAAAATTCAAATTATTTTCGGAGATATAGGCATTTTTCTGACCCGGCATCCAAACTGGTTCGGCCGGAACTAATCGAACAAAAACTGACTTTTTCGGAACGATACCCACGATTTCTAATTGCCTTTTTTTACGACACTTTAAAAATTAAAAAGTATTCACTTTCACTTTCATTATTTTCACTTTTTTTATAAAATTGTCTGCAGCTCTAGACCATTTGGGTCTCCATAATTGGTGTCGATTGTATCTCCTACGAGGATGAAGAGATACTTGGAGTTGGTTGTCAATAATCTAAGCAAGGGCTCTACTTTTTTCTTCTTCTTTACTTTAATTTTATTACTAATCATTTTTACTAATCATTAAACTCAGCACCAGTTCGCTACTCAAGAGTTTTTTTCTTCTGGAAAGTCTGAGCATGCTCATTAAAACTAGCAGGAGATTTAATATGTTTTTCAAAACCTTAGAGATATATAAAAATATATCTCGAAAATATTTATTATAATTATAAAAAATTTAATTTTTTTCCTAAAAAACACAGCATTACACAGCACTTACTTGAAATCTTTTGAAAAAGAAAACCGAAAAAAACTTTCAATCAAAAAAATTTTAGTCTTGCTTCAATTGAACGCTTGAAAACTGCTCAAAAATTCAAATTTATTTTTTCTCTTTTTTACTGCAAAACGAAAATTTTCAAAAATATCAGCGAAAACGATCGGAATAAGCGATATCGGCACACAAATGCTACCCATGGCGCAAAACGATTGCTTTCTAAGCATGAGTCAAGATTATCTCATCTGTACGACCATACACAAAGCGCGACAGTTGGGAGTTTTCACAGGCGAGACCTTCGTACGCATTACGCTCGACAAAGCGCATAGGACGACCAAGCCTTACGCGCGCTCCGAAAACCCCTACTACAATGAGGTAATGCAAATACAATCTCAGCGAAAAAAAAATTAAATACAACGTCTCTGCTCAGTATTTCGTCTTCGAAATCCGCTGCACGCTTACGGAGCTCTTGCGTTTAACAGTGCTGTACGAAGTACGTAAGCGGAATGCCTGCAAGAAAACCATGTCACATGGTGAATTACTGATAGATCTGCAGAGTGTTTGGAATCAACCGAATCGTTGTTTTTTCAAAAAGTGGGGTCGACTTGAGGCCTCCATTGCCGACGTTTCCAATAACACACCGGGTGCATGTAAGGGTTATCTGCAGATCGACTTGGCGATCGTGACACAAAACTCCGATCCCAATACTGTACTGAGACCACACGAAGATATGCTCGAGTTGAATCGGTGGCAAATTAATCAAGACTATGATAATATCGAGCGGTACGCGCGTGAGCGTAGAATATTGCTGAAATCTTTTCTAATTCTTTCTTCCTTAGCAATATGCTACAAAACGCAGATAATTCCATGCAGTGCAATATCCGTTATAATGTCACACTCTATAAGGCAGTGCTGACCAAGAAGAGTGACTATCTCATACAAGTATCCTTTGCTGGCAACCATGTACTTGTGACACCGTCCCATTCACCAATGACCTTTCATTTCTAAAGTTTAGATTCCATCCTTTCAAGGGCAAGACAAATGTTTGCAAGGCCACTACTCAACCGGAGTGGAACTACTCGGTGTGCTTCTCATGGACCTATCCATCCCTATCACAAACCTTTGTCGTACAAATCCTTTCACACGAGCACCTACAATGGAAGGCAATCGCTGACTATGAGATACATTTCGATGAGATCGCTTTTAAAGGTTTCTTCACGCGCGTGGAATCAGTCTTATATTTTGCAATAACATTTATTCGTTAACTTGACTTAAATACATAACATTTTTTTTTCAGATAAGCCAGCCTTAGGTCCCACTTATGTACATTTTTATGATATATCAAATCCATTGCAATATCTGGGACGTCTTTTGGTGGAAGTCGATTCGGAGTGTCTCCCAGCCGGTCCGGCACGTGATCTCTTGACGAAACCTGTTGCGCCGTTAGACGAGAAACGTTGGTGGCAAGAAGAGACATTTCTGGTAGAATTTCTACCATTACAGGGTGACTTCCTGCACGGCAATTTAAGTAACTGCAAAATTACTATGAAATTGGCAGGTAATTCAGTTGAAAAACATTTTCTTATACCATTTTTTGTGAGCTTTTCCCAATCCAAGCAAAAATGTTGCTATTTTTCTGTTATTAATAAATCTTACTTCCAGAGAATTCCTCCAACTATGTGGAGTGCTTTCTAAAAAGTTATCCGGGCAAACATAACAATACTGGCACCAGTTTAAAATATTTTCGACAGGAATCACCATATAAAGCAGTCTATCTCAAAATCACAATGCCCGACAATCGCTACAAGTTCGATAGCGATTATTATATGCAAGAAATTCTGGACTTAATAGTAAGAGAAAAAGAAATTATTACTGAACTATTTTAATATTCCCATTTTCATTTACTCCGCTTAGGAATCTGAGCTCGCCACTTTCAAACTCTTCCAAATCAAATACACCAATCAGTTTGTGCTGCAAGCCAAGTGTTTCAAGGCCATCATAATGAACTTGCAGAGTAAGCTGAAAGAAGGTGCCGAAGATAAGCGACTGGAATACACAGGCTTTAAAGAGACCACCATGTGGGATGCCAATCGATTGGTCTATGTTAATTCCTTTTTTGTTAGTGTGCAACTCACACCAAACCTTTGTCTATACAAAACTAAATCCCTTACGTTTTTACGCAGGAAAAGTTCCCTGAAAAGTTACGCGCTATGCGTCACAAGCTCAAGACAGCACCCGCTCCTCTCATCGAGCCTACCATTGCTGAAGTCGTCAATCAAATGGTTTTACATTCCAACGAGCTCAAGAGTCTTTTGGCCACCACACGCCTACAGGATGAATGGCCAACACTTTTGATTATGCTCAGTGTATCGGGAAGGAATGATATTGCGGTGTGTCGTTTGAATGCCAAGTACTTTTTGAATGCGCCTCGAGATAAGTCAGCGAGTCCGAATAGTTTGTGCTGGCGCACCCGGAACTTCATTTTTAAGGTGAGATGGGTTCAGAAATAATAAGGGCAATATACCGGAGATACAGGAATTCCAACTTAATAAAATTCTCATCTCGTCATTTTAGGACATTCAATGTCAGCATAGCTGCATCAACTGTGGCTGCAATGTCGGCGTTATACAAGGCTCTCTTGGTATTGTGGTGGATAGTGAACGTACCGAATACCTGGCCTCCATAACCAATGATTGGAAACAAACTGAATTGTACTATTGGTCCCCAATAATCCACTATACGGTTTATAAATGTCGCATTTTCATACATCAAGCCAAGATACGTCCGGGCAGCGACTCAAGTGGTCTCTGTGACGGCTATTTACGCGTCATATTCGGTTCACAGTGGGCGCAAACATCTACTGAAGAGTCCACACTCTCGCCAATATGGAATTGTGTGATCTGCTTTGATATGGTCGTATTTCCCGGCAGTCTACAGTGGTATCTGAAGAATCCACCACTTGTAGCAGTCGAGTTGTACGATCGTGATCGCTTAACTGCCAACGATTATGTGGGTTGTGGTACTGTGCCGGTGTCGGTAATTAGTATGAAAGCGGCCGATGATAGTGCGCGTGAAGAACCTGAGAGTAGACTCAAGCCAAATAAAATGGTGAAGACACGTACTGCCATGCAGAAGTATCACAAATTGAAGGTTATTTCGCCGCCACCACTAACTTGGGTGCCAATTGCTCAGCACGGCAGTGTGAGAGCTGAGGTGTTGATGTCTGCGGAGCTTGTTGAAACCACCGAAGAAATCGGTAAAATGGAAATGCCAGATCCAACTATAACAATGAATATACCGACGAGCATAAAACCGATTATGAAAAACTTTGTGTGAGTAAAATTTTTGTGGGTGTCTAGTCTCTAAGTTCATTACTTTATGTTTTTTTATAGACTGGAGGTGGTATTCATTGGGTTTAGAAACTACACCAAAACGACTTTTGGTGGCCGACATCGTATTAAGGTCATGATGGGTGATCTTCTGCTGACAAGTGGCTTGTCTTCGACGCGCTTGAAGAACAGCATAAACTTCTTGGTCATATTCGCATCTGGAGTTGTCGTGAGTATATCAGATGGTGGAGAATTTGCAATTTTAAGAAGAACGCTCTGTAATTATTATACAAGATATATGTATATCTTTGTAGAGTCTTCCTGAACAACTCGAATACTGGCCCGCTATCATAGCCACCGATGTGTCCGTTTCGTCTAAAGGCGCTGAAACCACATTGGGCGCAGTTTTGATACCAGACTCGAAACGTTTTTTACAAGTAGACAAAACCGTGAAATGTGTACCGGCTACTCCGGGTGAAGAAGGTACCACAATGTTGCAGATTGGTGAGTTGGAAGACAGCGAAACTCAGCCATTACTGCATAGAGATAAACCGACTTTATTCCAACGAACTTTGGGCGTTTTCAAAAGATCTCAAGATCCCGCTAAACTGCCGCCCATCGATAACACGGACTTAACGCAAATAATCGATGAGGCGCAGTACAGTTGGTGGACAAAATATTACAATTCCATATACACATATCAAGTGAGCGAATTGAAATTTTTGTACACGAAGCTTTTTAGTATCATCTTCCATCTTAGGAAACTGGCGATCTCTCGCATTTGTATAAACATAGCCTGGTAATCTACCCAAACGAGTTGGAGCGCCAAGCCGAACTTGGTTATTTACATGACTGGGCCGAGCCGGTGAAGCTGGTGCATGGCGTAAAGTACAAAAAGAACTCCATGCCGAAAGAGGAAACCTATGCCACGCTGAAATTAAATATTAAACTTGTGCCTTGCAAATGTGGTGCAAACGATGGTGGCGACGGCATTATGTTGCGGCCACTCGCGGCGGCACTAAATCCACGCTATCAAGCTGAGCTCCATACATTGACCGATCTAACAAAGATCATTGTACGCGTTTATGTGATACAGGGTGTACAATTGCGGCCGCATGATAAAAATTCTAAATCGGATGCTTATGTGAGATTGCACTTAGGCGGCAAAACGGTGGCCAATCGTGCACATTACGTGCCCAACGAGAGTAATCCGGTGTTCGGAAAATGTTTTCAACTGGACGCTGTGTTACCGAGGCAAGTGCATAGAAAAAGTTGTCACGATTATCGAGCCAGTTTTAGTCCTCTGCAATACCAGATGGAGTTCAGTTGCTAGGTCCATGAGGAGTAGTTATGGATAACTGCATTTGACGCTAATTTTAACAGATTCTGTGGTCTCACTATCGATACCTCCTCCTGTGTATCATACCGTGGGGTCTCCAGGTTCATACAGCGTAGTCTTGCCAATGTGGAACAAGTGCACAAGAGATGCTCCATTGTTTCTTTGGTGCCTTGCTCTAGAAATTTCCTGCAGTCTGTGCGATATGTCAAAGACCAATTAGTATTCCGATCATGTCCCTACAGTCTCTCCTATCGAGTGTAAATAGGAATTTTGTGTACCTCCGATCTACCGTTTTGCACATGACTTTTGATTTTCTTAACCATGCTTCTGTCCAGGTCGTGGTATAGACAATGCAAGGGTTTCTCAATGTTGACCACGTTTTCGGGTGTTGGCCGTACACCATTCTTGGCAATCTGGTCCAATCCAATCTGGCAGATGTTGACTCTAGAATTGCCTGTAGGTGCATTAGAGGCCAGCTCCGCGACTTTCGCAATAGCAAAACCCTCAACTAGAAATACACTGCAGTGGCAATTTTAATAGACTTTTTGAGAATCATGGTTCCTTGAAACGTCTCTGAATATTTTTTATTGTAAATTGTGTATATTTTATTTTCTGATATTCAAAGCCGAACAAGATTTTACACCGCTATTGGATGCGGTACCATACTTTGTATCCTAACCCAACCTGATTTTCATGTTGTTCCAAGAGGTTTTTGGTACCTATATTTCATAAATCTCCCTAAACGGTTTTATTTATTTATACTTTTCAAATAATCATCCTTTTTTAGAGACAATATGTTGGAGGTCTCTGTCTTCGACCGAAATTTATTTACCGACGACTATATCGGTTCCACTTATATAGATTTGGAAGATCGCTGGCGTACCAAACATCACGCAGCTGTGGGCATATCGAAGGAATATTCAAAGTAGGTATTAGTCAAATTAATATTTACTCTCTTAACGATTTTAATTATTAGAAATGAAAAATAAATACAATACTCTTACAGAAGCGGCTACAACAAATGGCGTAATATTGCCACACCTTTCGAAATACTTTCAGAGCTTTGTTCCCAGCGCGATTTACCGCCACCGAAATTCCTTGAACAACGCATTGAGGTGGATGGTGTGAAGTTTAAGGACGAAACGAGACTTGCGTTGGGTTTGTTACTTTCGTTCTACGAATTTTGGTTTTAGATCTATTCCTAAGAGTTCCTTGAAGTTTTAATACTTTCTTGATACCAAGGTTAATACTTGTACACAATTTTTCATATCAGTTGATATTCATAAGAAACTCTAATTTGTGAGCCATTTTTTCTTTTGATTCTGATGTCTCTACCGACAATAAAGTTAGCGTAACAATTTATACTCCCACCACAAATGTATTATTACAGAATCACCACACCTAGCACAATTGCTTTGCATATAATCTATTTCGTCTCCATTTTCATCCTTTAGGCGAGGAGTTACAGGAGCGTCTAAGCCTAACAGCTCTACATCATTTGGATCAGCTACCATCCTTCGGCTACAAGTTGGTGCCAGAGCATGTTGAAACAAGGACATTGTATCGACGCGATTGTCCCGGTATAGAACAGGTAAGAAACTTTGAAACTTAATTTTTCCTAGTTCTAGACGGGTCGATTGGTTACTACCAAATAAAGGTTTCATAAAACAAATAAAATTGTAGGGATTTGATAGCAGTGAGACTAATGTATAGGATATTTGTAGAAATACGAAATCGAAAGAGGAAGATTAAAAAAACAATTAACCTATATTTCGATGAGACATAGGATCATTAATTTTAAGGGATTTGTTATTAATGTTTGACAGCTGGAAGTAATATATATAGTAGTCGAAAAAGTTTTTTCGTATTTTGTCAATAGCTGTCGTTGCAGTCGTATATCTCCAGTGCTACCAGTCACATTGTGTCATAACATATAGTGTTGGAAAGGTGAGATTTTAATTCATTTAATCAAACCACCAAAAAGTTAAATTTGGGGAAGTTGAAAAAAGTTGCAGCTGTTCAAAAATGAGTGAAAATAATGAGGAAATTCGCTATATTTTGAAATTTATGAACTGAAATTTACGAAGAAATTTACGAAGCTGTATCAGTTCGTGTAGCACAACAATGGTTCGCTCACTTCCGTTCTGGAAATTTGGATGTGAAAAATGCACCTCGCTCTGGTCGACCTATCGTTGGAAAAGTCAATGAAATTATGGAAAAGATTGACCAGGACCGGCACATAAGCAGCCATGACATCGCTAAGCAACTTAACATTCATCATCAAACGGTTTTGAACCATTTAAAAAAGGCTAGCTACAAAAAGAAGCTGGATGTTTGGGTACCACATGGATTGTCTGTGAAAAATTTAATGGACCTAATTAACATGTGCAATTCTTTGTTGACATCAAATGAAATCGAAGCATTTCTGAAGCGAATGGAACAGGCGACGAAAAGTGGATCAAATACGACAACAATGTGCGAAACAGATCATGGTTCAAGCGTGGTGAAGCTCAACAAATGGTCGCAAAGCCAGGATTGACGCCTCGAAAGGTTATGCTGAGTGTTTGGTGGGATTGGTAAGGAATCATCCACTATGAGCTGCTCCAGCTTGGTCGAACGATTGATTCTACATTTGACTGTCAATAACTGATGAGATTGTAGCAATCAATCGAAAAAAGCGGCCCGAAACGAACAACTGAAAGGGCTTCGTCTGCCATCAGGAAAACGCTGGACCACACACATTTTTGATGACTCGGTAAAAACTGGGAGAGCTTGGCTGAGAAGTTTTGATGCATCTACCATATAGCCCAGACCTTGCATTTTCGGATTACCATTTGTTTCGGTCAATGCAGAACTACCTTAATGGAGTGAAATTGACTTCAAAAGAAGCCCAGATAAGTTTTACACTGGTGGAATAATGTCTCTAGCAGAGAAATGGCAAAAAGTGGTCGACCAAAATGGTACAAATTTGGTTCATTAAAGTTTATTATAAATACAAAACAAAAATAAGTTGAAGTTTGATTAGAAATACGAAAAGACTTTTTCGACTACCCAATATAATAATAACTGTTCCAAAAAAAAAATATGAATGGGGTTTGTTGAGACATTAAGTTATCAATTTTTATGTCTTTTCGTAATGGTTGGAGTCGATCACTGCCACTAAGACCGACCAGAGTTCGATCCCTGTACTGACTAATATCAAAACTGTTTTTTACTTTGTTGCTCAAAATTCCATTCTTTACCAAAAAACAATTTCTTTCTTTTTCACATTATTTCAGGGCAAAATTCAACTATGGGTTGAGCTCTACGAGGGTAACTTAAATATACCGCCACCCATTGATATCACGCCGCATCCACCGCAAACTTACGAATTGCGTGTGGTCGTCTACGGTTGTGCTGACATAACGTTGGATGAACGCAATATATTTGGCAAAAAGATGAGCGATATCGGCGTGAAAGGGTGAGTAAACATAAGGGTGTATTACAAATTCGTTAGTTACACATAATTATTGAGAATCTCAAATCTAATCAGCAGCTCATTAAATTATTTAAAAAATAAAATCGCGTATTTCCTTTCACTACTTCATTATTCACTAATTAACAGCATTTACAATACTTTTTTATTAATAATACTCAAAAAACTAAGCTTAATTAATACAAATATTGAACTGCAGCTGGTGCGCGGATAAGGAACAATCGCAGGCCACCGATATCCATTACCGTTCGTTCAACGGTGAGGCCACTTTTAATTGGCGCATGCTCTTCCCCATCAAATACTCCGCCAATGAGGATATGGTGAGTAATGATTACCTTCATTAATTTCGCTCTTTTGTTTTTTTATTTTTTTCTAACTGTTCGCAGCTCATTTAGTTAATGAGCGCTAAGTAAAAATATGCGTATACGAGCTTGTGGCAGAAAGTATTGTTTTCAAATAAAAATTTCACTATTAAATAGAAAGTAATGCAAAAACAAATATATTATGGGAAGAGTAAAGTGTTGATGGGTTGAAGTTTGGTACGCAATACAAGTCACTCTCTTTGTTATTCGATATTTTTTTGAGATAAAAGAATTAAGCATTAATTAATGCGCATTAAATATATATTTTATGGATATGTATATGTGCAACCGTAATCACAAGCTTTTAGAACAAAATATGAGCATGCTCTAGATTTTTCCAGATGTGAATAAACTGTTGACTGTTTCCAGGAATTCAGATTTTTTTTAAACATATAAAATTTTGTTTTATAAAAGACTCATATATAACCACATAAATAAATATCACTCTTCAACCGCGACTTGCCTGAATAACCTCTCTTTATTATACATACAAATGCCTCCAAGTATCCGGTGTTCAACTTTGTCATAAAAAAGTCCGAAGTTTGTTGACTCACATTTTGTGCGTCAAATTATTACACATATGTATATTAATTTCTGCAATTTCTCGGCAAGCCATAAATATTTATGAATTAAGCTTTGAAGTGTCGGAAAATATTAGTACAAGAAAAATAGAGAAATTAATAATGTATGAATTCAAGAAACGACATACTGACTTTAAGGTTATGTTGAAGTTGGTTAGAAATGTATCTGTACTTTGCGCATATACTGTTAAACAAGTTTCGGAAATAATACAAATAACGGGTGATCCAAGTAGAGGTACTTTTTTCAATAGCCTTTTTTGACAGAGTCATGTCAAGCTGTCATTTTATTTTCGTTTAGTATTGTTTGGCATTTCATCATGAAAAGACTTACTACGTCTGAACAACGTTTACAAATCCTTCAAATTTGTTTCGAAAATTCAAGTCGTATAAAGACTACGTTTCGTGCGCTTAGCTCAAGTTATGGTCAACATAACCAGCCTACTGAGCGTGCTATTCGCAACACCATCTCTCATCTTGAGATCCAGCACTCATTATTGGATAATATTCTTCATTCCATGAAGAAAGTATGGCAGTCGTAGTTGAGAGTGTACACGCAGACCGTGGAAAGTCGATTTGACGCCGTTCGCAACAACTCGGTCTGACGACTGATGACTGAACAACTCGGATTTACGTCGAAATCTTAAATTGAAAGCATACAAAATACAGCTTGTGCAAGAACTGAAGCCGCTCGACCATCCACATCGATTCGCTCTATGGGCTTTTGAGAAGTTCCAAGAAGATCAAACGTTATCGAGCCAAATTTTGTTCAGCGATGAAAGCCATTTCTGGCTCAATGGATATGGATAAACAAGCAATATTTACCGTATTTGGTTTTTAAGAGTAACCTGAAGAGATTCAAGAACTGCCATTTCATCTAGAAAAAACAACTTGTTTCTTCAAAAATGATGCCAGTGAGAACGTAACCGTCAATGGCGACCGTTTCCTTGCCATGATAATCGACTATTTTAGTCCTAAAATTGAAGCTCGTGATCGCGTAGACATTTGATTTCAAAAAGACGGCGCCCCTTTCCACACATCGCATCAATCAATGGATTTATTGAGATAACATTTCGAGGAGCAGATAATTTCACGTTTTGGGCCTGTCGATTGGCCACCAAGATCGTGTGATATCACACCGTTAGCCTTTTTCCTGTGGGAATATGTAATATCTAAAGTCCATGTGGACAATACCTCTTCAATTCAGACCTTGGAGCTACGCATCACACTGTCACTCGTCAGTTACCAGTCGAAATTGGACTCAACGGATGAACCACCTGAGACGTAGCCGCCGCCAACATTTGAAAGAGATAACCCTCAAAAAAAAAATGCCAAAGAATTTTCTTTCGAATGATAAAAAAATTCCTTATTAAATTTGAAGAGTCTGTGTTTTACTTTAAGTAAAGTGGACCATCTGATCACTCTTTAATTTCAAACTGCAAGTATTTCATAGAGTTTCTCCCACATTGCTTGATCTAACCGTTGAGGTTTCAGAACTAAGATGTTATGGATCTTGCATTTTTGGAACATTTTAATGAAACCAAGTTTGCATGCCCCCATGACATCAATTAATATGTACCAAACATCAACTTCAAACAATTTACAATTTATTCTAATAATTATTATAATTGCTTATAATCATACTAAAACTTTTCGAAGTCTTGCAGAAAAGTCGAAATATCCACACCTCGCACACAATGAGTGTTTCTTACTAGTGATCGTCCCAAGAGTAAATCCCAAAACTACACAAATTCCTTCTTCTTCTTTATTGGCGTCGTTCTTCCTTTTCGCTGTTTGGCACCAATTGGAGATATCAAGTCTAGCCAGGTCCTTCTCCACCTGGTCTTTCCAACGGAGTGGAGGTCTTTTTCTTCAGTCAGTTGTTGATTTTCCAGGCCTAAAGCCACACTGATACGGTCCAAACAGTTTGTTGCCTGTGGGCTTTAATCTTTCACACAATACGCTCAATAGAACCTCGTCCGATCACATTCTACAAAAAAGCTGATGCTTGAGGCTTCTATTAACGACCCAAACCAGAAAAAGTCTCAGGTGATGACTTGAGAAAAACTCACACCAATCTTTTTCTAAGCCGAATACAGATGCATTTAGAAGGTTCGCTGAGGAAGCCACAAGGAAGCACAATCTTTACAGATTTAAACAGATCGTCTTCTGATCATATAGTAACATTCCGTTTTATGCTGGAGCAAATCAACGAGTAACAAACAAATAAATACACCTGTTTTGTAGACTGCAGCTGTTGATAGTATAGAACGTGCGTATTTTAAAAAAGTACTTCGAGCCAAAAGTTCAAACTACGAAATAAAAACTAGTACCTTATTTAAAGAACTTTTTTAACAAAATATACTAGCTTAGGAAGAATTATGATACAACGTTTTTTCAGCCTTATTACTTATGAATACATACATAAATATGTATATTAGGGTGATTCAAAAAAATTTTTTTTTTTTTTTTTCAATTGGTACTCGCCTCTCCAAATATGAGTTTTTAATTGTAACGGGAAGGTCCTCCGCCTAACGGTTTTCTATTTTTTCTTATTATCAGATAGAAAAATTTATATCTCGCTTCCAACTACTTGAAAAAATATTTTGTTAATTAGGTTTTGTAGGAAATTGAATGCTCTAAAATATGGTCTCTTATGATTTTTTCGTAAACCCAACCGTTTAAAAGATATTAACGGTTGAAATTTGACTATTTTTGGAAAAATTTTTTATTTCTTATGAATTTTATAACTCAATGAAAAAAAAATATTATGAATAGATTTTTGGAGAGGCTTTCTAGAGGTGTCTAGGAAACTATTTTTCAGAGTATCAAACGAAAAAAAAAATTTTTTTTTTGATCCACCCTAATATGCATTGATGTTTGACGATGAATATCTCGTAAACGCTTAACTTAATCGAAATATCGTAGTAGACCATTTTTATAGAGCAGTAAATTTCCTACAAAACTATGTGTATCATCATTCATAATAATTTTTTTCATTGAGTTATAAAATTAATAAGAAAAAAAGAATTTTTCCAAAAATAGTCAAATTTCAACCGTTAATATCTTTTAAACGGTTGGGTTTACGAAAAAATCATAAGAGACCATATTTTAGAGCATTCAATTTTCTACAAAACCTAATTAACAAAATATTTTTTCAAGTAGTTGGCGAGATATAAATTTTTCTATCTGATAATAAGAAAAAATAGAAAACCGTTAGGCGGAGGACCTTCCCGTTACAATTAAAAACTCATATTTGGAGAGGCTTTCTTAGAGGTGTCTAGGAACCTATTTTTGCGAGTACCAATTGAAAAAAAAAAAAAAAATTTTTAATCACCCTAATGTATATTTACTGTTATAATTATATGAAAACGACCCCAACAATTACAACTTTTCCGTCTCATCCACAGATGGTGATCAAAGTCAAAAGTGGCGTACTCAACGAATATGAAGTAAAGCATCCGCCTATTTTATACCTTCAAGTCTGGGACAATGATTTCATCACGAAGAATGAATTTCTCGGTATGCTCGAATTGAATTTGTCGAACTTTCCTGAACCGTGCACGAATCGGCGCTTTTGCACACTCACCAATGAGTTTGGTGGTATTAAATTACCCGAACCACTGGCTCGTTTACATGCCATAGCACAGCGTCGCCGTCCGCCGGTCAATTTGTTCGCCAAGAAGCGTGTACGCGGTTGGTTTCCATTGCATGGACAGATCGATCAGATGTCCAAGGATAAGCGACTCAAGGAGCAGATGCGCTCGCAAACCGTAAGCTGGGTGTTCCAATAGTGACCTTCATATATGAATTTGTTGTTTCTTTAATTTTAGGGTAAAATCGAAGTCGAATTGGAAATTCTTACCGAGGCGGAAGCAGCTGCGAATCCGGTTGGTGTAGGTCGCAATCCTCCAAACGCGCTAGCCAATCCGTCGTAAGTAGAGTATGAGAGCAATATTAAGATTTTTTTCTTATTTTTGGTAATTCTTTAAAGGCGCCCCGACACCTCTTTTAATCCATTCACAAATCCCTTGAAAGCTTTCCAAAAAATCCTGCTTCCCGTGATTGTCAAAGGTCTCATCATACTTGGCGTAAGCGCCCTTGTTATTCTGATTCTTGTGCAGTTCTTCTCAAACCTTCCGTATAAATTATTGGGTTTGCGTTGAGTTGATCACTTATTGTTTTCTTTTCTAGTCGTTGTTTACAGTTATATGCTATATATTTGAATATTAGATCTTATTTCAAGATTTTCTTAGTGGTGTAAAAATACATATTAATTTTGTTTTATAAGTACCGTAAGCGTATTTTTATTTTGGAAAATTTAATGAATCCGATGTTGATCCACAGATTCGGATAAATAATAATATAGTTTTATCAGCATTTGAAGGAGTTTCTCGGTCTTTGATCTTTGCAAGTTGCAAGAGTATAAAATGTTCGGTTACACCCGAACTGAGCTCTTCCTTACTTGTTTTAGGTTAATTTTCTATGACAAATCTTACAGCTTTCTTTCGAATTTTGGACTCTACCATTGTTAGCAATCTTCTACAATGGGTTTCGTCTCCTATATCCCGATGTTCATATCGAATGATAACATAGTAGTAGACAAGTTTTGGAAAATATCTTTAAACTCTGACTTATATTCACATATCGAACTTATATACGAAAACACTTTTTAAGGTTAAGACTTCCATGTACCAATCACCCCTTGAATATTGGGAATTTCTCACCAAGATATGTTATTAATCGTTGTAGTATGATCTCTATATCCATGATAACATGGATAATAAACTATAAGAGATTTTCGAAGGTTTAGAATGTGGAAATTTACTAAGATAATTTAATTTTGAGACGGATAAATGGTAAAAATAAATGAAATACAAGTAGTTAAATGTGGGCAACAAACTAAATAGCTTCACGAATGCTTTCAGTTCAAAATATACCAGGGCGGAGTTGCCATCTGTTTAATATTATTTTAAATAATCGTTAGAATAAACGACTCTTTACCGTAAGAGAACCAAACTAAAAAGATTTTGAAAGATTTACTGTTGAAAATATTTTCGAGTAGTGTTGCCACGTGTTTCTTCTTCTTCTTCTTAATTGGCGTAGACACCGCTTACGCGATTATAGCCGAGCTAACAACAGCGCGCCAGTCGTTTCTCCTTTTCGCTACGTGGCGCCAATTGGATATTCCAAGCGTAGCCAGGTCCTTCTCCACTTGGTCCTTCCAACGGAGTGGAGGTCTTCCTCTTCCTCTGCTTCCCCCGGCGGGTACAGCGTCGAATACTTTCAGAGCTGGAGTGTTTTCGTCCATCCGGACAACATGACCTAGCCAGCGTAGCCGCTGTCTTTTAATTCGCTGAACTATGTCAATGTCGTCGTATATCTCGTACAGCTCATCGTTCCATCGAATGCGATATTCGCCGTGGCCAACGCGCAAAGGACCATAAATCTTTCGCAGAACTTTTCTCTCGAAAACTCGCAATGTCGACTCATCAGTTGTTGACATCGCCCAAGCCTCTGCACCATATAGCAGGACGGGAATTATGAGCGACTTATAGAGTTTGGCTTTTGTTCGTCGAGAGAGGACTTTACTTTTCAATTGCCTACTCAGTCCGAAGTAGCACCTGTTGGCAAGAGCAATCCTGCGTTGGATTTCCAGGCTGACATTGTTGGTGGTGTTAATACTGGTTCCTAAATAGACGAAATTATCTACAACTTCAAAGTTATGACTGTCAACAGTGACGTGAGTGCCAAGTCGCGAGTGCGACGACTGTTTGTTTGATGACAGGAGATATTTCGTCTTGCCCTCGTTCACTGCCAGACCCATTTGTTTTGCTTCCTTGTCTAGTCTGGAGAAAGCAGAACTAACGGCGCGGGTGTTAAGGCCGATGATATCAATATCATCAGCATACGCCAGCAGCTGTACACTCTTATAAAAGATGGTACCTTCTCTACTAAGTTCTGCAGCTCGAACTATTTTCTCCAGAAGCAGGTTGAAAAAGTCACACGATAGGGAATCGCCTTGTCTGAAACCTCGTTTGGTATCGAACGGCTCGGAGAGGTCCTTCCCGATTCTGACGGAGCTCTTCGTGTTGCTCAGAGTCAGTTTACACAGCCGTATTAGTTTTGCGGGGATACCAAATTCAGACATCGCGGCATAGAGGCAGCTCCTTTTCGTGCTGTCGAAAGCAGCTTTGAAATCGACGAAGAGGTGGTGTGTGTCGATTCTCCTTTCACGGTTCTTTTCCAAGATTTGGCGCATGGTGAATATCTGGTCGGTTGTTGATTTTCCAGGTCTAAAGCCACACTGATAAGGTCCAATCAGTTTGTTGACGGTGGGCTTTAATCTTTCACTCAATACGCTCGATAGAACCTTATATGCGATGTTGAGGAGGCTAATCCCACGGTAGTTGGCGCAGATTGTGGGGTCTCCTTTTTTATGGATTGGGCATAGCACACTTAAATTCCAATCGTTGGGCATGCTTTCGTCCGACCATATTTTACAAAGAAGCTGATGCATGCACCTTATCAGTTCTTCGCCGCCGTGTTTGAATAGCTCGGCCGGCAATCCGTCGGCCCCTTCCGCTTTGTTGTTCTTCAGGCGGGCAATTGCTATTCGAACTTCTTCATGGTCGGGTAATGGAACGTCTGCTCCATCGTCATCGATTGGGGAATCGGGTTCGCTTTCTCCTGGCGTTGTGCATTCACTGCCATTCAGCAGGCTGGAGAAGTGTTCCCTCCATAATTTAAGTATGCTCTGGGCATCGGTCACTAGATCACCTTTGGGGGTTCTACAAGAGTATGCTCCGGTCTTGAAACCTTCTGTAAGCCGCCGCATTTTTTCGTAGAATTTTCGAGCATTACCCCTGTCGGCCAGCTTATCAAGCTCTTCATACTCACGCATTTCGGCCTCTTTCTTTTTCTGTCTGCAGATGCGTCTCGCTTCCCTCTTCAATTCTCGGTATCTATCCCATCCCGCACGTGTTGTGGTCGATCGTAACGTTGCGAGGTAGGCAGCCTGTTTTCTCTCCGCTGCGGCGCGGCACTCCTCGTCGTACCAGTTGTTCCTTTGCACTTTCCGAAAACCAAGGGTTTCGGATGCAGCTGTACGTAAGGAGTTTGAAATGCCGTCCCACAGTTCCCTTATACCGAGTTGTTGATGAGTGCTCTCAGAGAGCAGGAGTGCAAGCCGAGTAGAAAATCGTTCGGCAGTCTGTTGTGATTGCAGCTTTTCGACGTCGAACCTTCCTTGTGTTTGGTGGCGCGCGTTTTTTGCTGCACAGAGGCGGGTGCGAATCTTAGCTGCAACAAGATAGTGGTCCGAGTCGATGTTAGGACCTCGGAGCGCACGCACATCTAAAACACTGGAGACGTGTCTTCCGTCTATCACAACATGATCGATCTGGTTGGTAGTTTTTCGATCCGGAGACAGCCAGGTAGCTTGATGAATTTTTTTGTGCTGGAATCTAGTACTACAGATAACCATATTTCGGGCCCCGGCGAAGTCGATCAGCCTCAACCCATTTGGGGATGTTTCCTCGTGGAGGCTGAATTTACCGACCATAGTGCCAAAGATACCTTCTTTGCCCACCCTGGCGTTAAAGTCGCCAAGCACGATTTTGACATCGTGGCGGGGGCATCTCTCATAAGTGCGTTCCAAGCACTCATAAAAGGCATCTTTGGTGACATCGTCCTTCTCATCCGTCGGAGCGTGGGCGCAGATCAGCGATATGTTGAAGAACCTCGCTTTGATGCGGATTGTGGCTAGACGTTCATTCACCGGAGTGAATGATAGTACTCGGCGACGGAGTCTCTCTCCCACCACGAATCCCACACCAAACTTGCGCTCCTTTATATGGCCACTATAGTAAATGTCACAAGGACCTACTCGTCTTTGTCCTTGTCCCGTCCATCGCATTTCTTGGACGGCGGTGATGTCAGCCTTTATTTTCACGAGGACATCAACCAGCTGGGCAGCGGCACCTTCCCAATTAAGGGACCGGACATACCAGGTGCATGCCCTTAAATCGTAGTCCTTATTTCGTTTGCCGTGGTCGTCATCAAAAGGGGGGTCTCTCATCCGAGGCTGGTTGTTACTGTTCATTGGGGTAGGCTTTTTACGTGGCGGGTCCCAAACCCAGCGCACAACCCTATGCAGGGGATGTTTCGCCTTCTCACTTTAGCTCACCTTCGAACGGATGTTCTTAGGCTAACCAGAGGATACTTGGTCAAAGACCGGAAGTCGTGAGCTGCTTGAGTCATATGTAAAAGAATCGTTTCTGGCCACTCCCAAGTGAATGGCGATCAGAGAACTTTCCTCACTTGCGTGAACTTCTACACATGACCCCATCCTCCACGTGTTTAGTGAGCAAAAAATGAATTGTTAAAATAAGCAAGACATTACAATATGAGTATCAAACTTAAAATTTTTTGGAATGTTTACACAAATTTTTTCAAAATATGTTCGAATGAGGTTGCCATTTGTTTTTTTTTTAACAAATAAATTGTTAAACATCCGAAACATTACAATATGGGTATCAAACTAAACGGCTATACAAATTCCTATAGTTTAAAATATGTTTGGGTTGGGTTGCCATCTGCTTATTATTATTTTTTTTTTTCTGATATTTTAATGGTTAAAAGAAACGAAACATTACAGTATGGGTATCCAACTAAAGAGATTGACAAGTTTTACATTCCAAAATATGCTTAAGGGGGGTTGCCACATGTTTAATTTTTCAACACATAAATTGTTAAAATAAGCGACACATAACAATACTAATATAAAACTAGATATCTTTACGAATGTTTACAGCTGCTTGAGTAGGGTTGCCAGATACCTAATATTTTTACCCAATTAAATTGATAAGGTAACGAAATTTGTGTATCAAACGTAGAATACGGTTTACAGTTTAAATATATGTATGTATAATATTGATCAGGGTTGCCACCTACTAAATTTGTATCACATGAAATGATAGAATAAATTAAAGATTACATTATTATGGATATCAAATTAATAAAATTAAATTGCAGTTAGAAATGGTGAATATTGAATGGGGTTGCCACCTGTTTAATTTTTTAGTTCACTTAAATTTAAAAAAAAAAATCAGTACAACCATATGGGCACAAATTAAATTCTAAAAAAATTGTTTGTGAAAAGCTGCCACCTGTTTGAAAATTTTAATAAAATGAATTTTAATTGTAATCAGTATTATACATGTGTGTATATATAAAATAAGTTATTTAATTTTTTATGCGGTGTTGCCACCTGTTTAAAATTTTTAATTTAAAAATTTGTAATTTTGGATTATAATATAATTATATATACACTTTGAAAGGTATTTGGCGACTGTGAAGCAGACGAACTATCTAGAGCACTATGAAAGGTACTTGAAGCAACGTTTATTTTTTTTGTGGGCATTTCTAGGTGGCAGTAAAACTTATTAAGTACTCGGAAAACTTAACACTGTCTAGAAAGGGCTTCCACTATAACGAAGGCTTTCTTAAGAAGTTAAAAAGCCGTTCTCAAGATTCGGAACAAATAGCAACGATATAATACAGTCCACACAAGTTTTAAACAAACATACTCTAGGGATACTGATATGCCATGTTCTTCGCAGCAGTAGTAGTTATAACTGAACAGGTTATAGTAAGTTTGTCACGATGTTTGTGACATTTAAAGGGAAACGTCAGAGACCCTACATAGTATATATGTGCCCGTCTGTCTCTCCGTTTGTATGTATATGAACAGGCCCCTCAGTTTTTGAGATATCGGAACGGCTGGTATCAAGACACTATAGCCTATAGCTGCCTACAAAGTGAACGATCGGAATAAAGTGCTTCCATTAAAAACTTTTTCATTTGTGAATGAGGTGCAAGCTCTGAAGAAATTGTTCAGTTCGAGTCACTATAGAATGTAGCTGTCATACAAACTGAACGGTAAGAATAAAATGGAAAACGTTTTCATTTGACGAGGGTAATTATCTGGCTTACACCAATGATATTGATATCATTGGCCTCAACAACCGCGTCGTTAGTTCTGCTTTCTCCAGCATGAATAAGGAAGCGAAGCAAATGGGTCTGGTGGTGAACGAGAGAAAAACGAAATGTCTACTGTCATCAAACAAACAGACGTCACACTCGCGATTTGACTCCCACGTCACTGTTGACAGTCATAACTTCGATAATTTCGTTTACCTTGGAACCAACATCAACACCAACAACAAAGTCAGCCTCGAAATCCAACGTAGATTAAGTCTTGCCAACAAGTGCTATTCAAACTGAGTAGGCAATTGAGCAATAAAGTTCCTCATTTTCCTCGTCCTGTTATAAGGTTGCAGAGGCACGGACGATATAACATCTAATCTGTCGTGGTTAATACTTCTCGAGAGAAAGCAGAGGAGGAAGCAAAGGAAGAGAAAGACATCCACTTCTTTGGAAAGACCACCTGGAAAAGGACGTGGCTACACTTGGAATCTCCAATTGGCGCCAAACAGCGAAAAGGTAAAACGAATGGCGCGCTGTTGTAAACTCAGCTATAACTGCGTATGCGGTGTCTACTCCAACAAAAAAGAAGATTATAGCTTCGGTGCAACCGAACTCAAAGTTTTTTCTTGTTTTTAGCTCAGTTTCTCGTTTTTTCGATTGCTTAAGGATATTCTTTATATTTAATATTATAGTATAACTCAATTATCGAATGAATGAATGGAAGAACAAAACCACATGAGGGGGCGAAAATGCGATGACAATATAAGTGCAGATAAAAAACTTGACACAAAATAGTAATTTCGCAATTTAGCTTATGTATATACATATGTACATACCTTATATACACACATAAGGGAAGTGTGTGTGTGTTGACGGAAAATAGATACTTGCAGATATAATTAACGCCTTTATCAGCGTTACAAATACAAAAAAGAAAAAGAAAAACGAATAATCATAGATAATATGTGTGATATTGTGACAATGGATAAGTCTGGATGCAGCCAGACAGCAGTTACGGAGACACTTGACGAAACAGTTCAACGCTATCGCGCGACGCGCACGGATATCCCAAGCTGGAGACGGAAATGCCAGTGAATTAGTGGTCTGTGTTGGAAAAAATATCAAAAAGGGACATCAAGTACAGTTATTTGCATATAAAAAAATAAAAATATCACCACTGACGCTTCACTCATAGTGCCGTTATAGTCGCTAGATTTGCATAAGGAAACCATAAAACCTTTAACAAGCAGCGACGACGACGACTTGTTGTTGCCCGAATTGCTGTCACTACTTTAATTATCGCATGTCAAGTCAGATGCGCAGCGTACAAAGCGCACTCTTAAGTGTATGTGTGTGTGTGTGTGTGTGACGCACTTTTGAAAGGCAAGGCATCAATTGGCAGAGCCAGGACACGCTGGCGTGCAAGTGAACGCGTTCCCGAACACTCTTTTTAACAAAAGCGGTTCAACTCCTTGGAGAAATCAACAGTAGTGGGTGAAGTCTGAAGCTGACACGCTACTTAACGGTATCAACTAAATATTTAGCTTGTTTTTGACCTGCGTGAAGGCAAAGCGTCTTCAAATTTAGTGAAAGCTCAGCTTCGCAGCGACAAAGTACAAGCGAGCGCGCTTGGCATATTTCGTCAAACTGTGTCCTACGCGCCGGTGCGTCAAGAGTGCATATGGTACACACACACACACACATATACGCACAAAAACCGCATATGTTTCAAACTTAATCGAAGAGAATGTGAAGTGGCCACAAAAAAGTCGAAGAAAAGTGAAAATTATTAAAATATCAGGCGTTCGTGTGTGTGTGTGTGAGAACTAATATTTCCACAAATACATATTCACATATAGTACATACACAGTCATAACATCGTGTAGCACCACATTCTCGCCCATCAGCACGTGATAATCACCATATTGCAGCTTTCGTTGTTGTTGCAATGGTTTTCAGTTTAAAACCGTTGTACAAGCAACGTACACCATTTTTTAATTAATTATACTAACGGTATTTTTTCAAAATTACTTTACTGCAGCTATTTTATTGATTAGAAGTGTGATCTAATAAAATAATAAAACAAAAGGAAAAAATAAACTTCTCTAGCAAACTTTTTGTGCTTCGGCTGCGTAGAAGTGTCTTTGTGCTCCTCGTTTCTATTCTGCGCCATTTATGGTATTTCACAATTTAAGCTAACAAAAAACCATATACAATACTTTGCATCTATTGTGTCTATGTATTGCGTCGAAATGTCATTCCAGTGCGGCTTTTGTGACAGTTGGTACTGAAGCCGTGGAAGTGTTGAAGTGTCTTCGGAAAATATAAGTTATCTACAACTATTTATCAAAAAGGAAGCAAAGGAAGCATATAAGGTGAGCCTTTTTTTATTTTTATTTTTAGTATTTATTTATATTAAAGAAATTTTATTAAATATATTTTTTTTAATATTTTTCACATAAAGGCACTTCGTAGAAAATATTACATTGATAATAAAAATCTTACAAAAACTACATTAATATAAAAAAAAAAATTTTTTATAACTTTTTGAGATATTTTTTTGGAAAAAAAATTATAAATTAACAATTAAAATAATAGAAAAAAATATAAAATCAAAATAATAAAAAAATAATAATAAAAAATAAAAATAATAAAATAATTCTGATGTGAATACTATATATAAATGTATGACATTTTTATTGGCAAAATTTGTTATCGATAAAATTTATAATTTATCATTTGATCAAATTTGACCCGGACTGTCTTTTTGATTTTTTCGGTTTCGATTAATTCTTGAAGCGCTATATCTCGACGACATACATAAACCCGCACTACCTCACTAGTAATAAGCTTTTGAAGAATGAAAGATCAACAGATGATGTCTGGTATCTACTGGACGTCGTTTTTGCAAAATATTCAGACTATGACTTTAGCATTGACAAGCTTTATACCCAAAACATTAACTAAAAAATTAACAAAAACATTAACCAAAAAAATCAAACAAAAAAACAACCAAAAATGAACCAAAAAATTAATCAAAAATAAACAAAAAAATTAACCAAAAAATCAACCAAAAATGAATAAAAAAATTAACCAAGAATGAACAAAAATATTAACCAAAAAATTAATCAAAAAATTAACCAAAAAATTAATCAAAAATTAACAAAAAATTAACAAAAAAAATTAACCAAAAATGAATCAAAAAATTAACCAAAAAATTAATCAAAAATAAACAAAAAAAAAAAATTAACCAAAAAATCAACCAAAAATGAATAAAAAAATTAACCAAGAATGAACAAAAATATTAACCAAAAAATTAATCAAAAAATTAACCAAAAAATTAACCAAAAAATTAACCACAAAATTAAGCAAAAATTAACAAAAAAATTAACCAAAATATGAATCAAAAAATTAACCAAAAAATTAATCAAAAATTAACCAAAAAATCAACCAAAAATAAATAAAAAAGACTAACCAAAAATGAATAAAAAATTAACCAAATAATTAACCAAAAAATGAACAAAAACATTAACCAGAACATTAACCAAAACGTGTTGGGTCGATCCATAAGATATGTTGAGATCCTTTGCTATGCTACTAATGCCAACACGACTGTCCTCAAGCACTGTTTCTTTAACTTTCTTTTAACAGAGATGGATGGTCGACTTGTATGAGGCAAGTTTTTACGCGTTCTGTTCAATCTGAGTCAAATTTGATCAGATGGTATATCGAATACGAGGTTGCGTGCATTTGCATTTGATTTTTATATTTCCGTAGAGCTAGCCCATCATCAAAATTATTCAAAATGTCGACAATAGTTGGAGCTATAAGCATATACTAAAAAAATGTTGCCTACATTAAGGCGCCAAATTGAGAATATGTTAAAATGTTTTATCAAACTTAACCTGAAAACCCAATGTTTTGGTATATAAATAGTAGATTATTTGAAAATTGTAAGTTCAATTAATGATAATAATAGCAAAAATTAATTTGTTATGAGGTGCGAAAATATTATGTGACTTGTTATAATGATATAGCAGCCAATAAAGAAAAAGGAATATGCGGTAAGGTATATAAAAAGTACAAAGAGCAGCTAGATTTACAACAGTGCAGAGCTCTACAATGCCAAGACAGGCATTAAAGGTAATTTTACACTTAATGCCAACAGAATTGTATTGTAAGAAAATGGCAAGCAAGTCTGCTGTTAGATTGAGGAAATCTTCATGACAATTCGCCAGTAACAAGGAACATTCTATGATACTTAGTAAGTTCCTGTTTTTACCCAATACCACAGATTTTCATAATCGTATAGAATTGAATCTAAATTAGGTCCCCAATATTGCCTACGTTCCAGAGAAAAGTGGGAAAGGGCGCTGGGATAAGCATTTGTGTTTTTTTCAGCAAAATTAGTTCTATAATCGTCTTCTGACTACCAGATCGCTGTAGTGTCTTCCAAGCGGAGATCAAAGCAATTAAAGAAAGACATATATAAGAAGAAGAAATATATTTATTTACATGTAGTATATATATGTGATGGACAAGCGGTATTCACTTTACTAAAGTCTCTTAGGGTTTCATCAAAGATAGAAAAAGAATACATTGATATCTTGATGCTTCTAGCATCCTATTTCACGATAAACTTACAATGGGTTCCAGGACATAATGATATTCCTGTTAACTGTGAAGCAGACGAAGTGTTCAGAGCTGGCACCACCTTTCAACTAGACCCCAAAAAAGAGGGAATTTATATGCCTCTGGCTACTTGCAGATTTTTATTAGACAAACATGTCATAGATATAAGTATGTACGCATATGAGTCTCGGTGGCGTCAATACCTAATTTGCTCAGCAAGCAGGCAAACATGGCTTGAATGAAATATGTACATATGTATGTATGACTAAAGAACTGTAGTATGTGAGCCAACAGGTTCAACTGGAGGAGATGCCAGCAGACTGGGATCACCATACACCCCCTATTATAGAAGTTGCCAGGAAGTAGAACTAGAAAAAACCATTGAACATCTTCAATGCGAATTCAAGGCTTTGTATAGAAAAATAATGTCAATTATTTTCCGCAAGGTTTCAAAGGCCGTGAAGAGTCGTTTGGAAGTCGGACTAACGTTTGGAAAGACATGGCACATTTAATGTCGAGATCTCAAATTGAAAGCGTAAAAAATACAGCTTGTGCAAGAACTGAAGCTGCTCGACCTTCCCAAGCAGCCAGTCTATGGGCTATTAAAAAGTTCCAAAATGATCCGATGTAAATTCTGTTCAGCGATGAGACCCATTTCTGGTTCATTGGGTATGTAAACGTACAAAATTGCCGCATTTCGGACGAGGAGCAACCCGAAGAGATTCAAGAGCTGTCATTTCATATAGAAAAAACAACGATTTTATGTGATTTGTGGAATCATCGGTCCAAATTTCTTCAAAAATGATGTCGATGAGAACTTAATCGTCAATGGCGACCCTTATCGCGCCATGATAACTGACTATTTGTTGCCTGAAATTGAAGCTCGTGATCTGGGTGACATTTGGTTTCGCATCAACCATTGGATTTATTCAGAGAATACTTCGGTGCCCTGATAATTTCTCATTTTGGACCGATCGATTGGCCACTCAGATCATGTGATATCACACCGTTAGACTTTTTCTGTGAGAACATGTAAAGTCTAAAGTCTATGCGGACAATCTCGCTTTCAGGCCTTAGAGCAAAACATTACGCGTGTCATTCGCCAGTTACCAGTCGATATGCTGGAAGGAGTACTCGAAAATTAGACTCAAATAATACCATTTGAGATGTAGCCACGGCCAACATTTGGAAGAGAAAATCTTCAAAAAATAAATGCCAAAGATTGTTCTTTCGAAAGATAATAAACATTGCCTATTAAATTTGAAGTTTCGGCGTCTTTTCTTCAATTCAATTCATGCTATACCCTCAATACCAATAAGGAAAACAACGCAATAAATTACCTGACAAGGCACCTCTATCATAATGGCTTTATATAATATACGATGCCGTTATATTATCTTATCTGTTAAATGCTGTATTTAATCGTTATCCAATTATATAATTAACAAAATCTCCTTCAGGATAGATAAAAGCTCCACTAATTACTAATATTTCAATAGATTTGTAAATCCAATAAATGCGATTTCACAATAATTGGATATATTTCTATATATAGTTACTATACATAGTACATATATTTTCACTGTATACAGTAAATATACTACATATAGATAAAAAAACTGAAATAATTTCAAGTGAATGACCTGTGACTAATGAGAAATTTGATACCCCATTGCATTAGTTCAGTGTCATTCCAAAAGAATCATAATGACATTTGGTTGAGAACGCCATATATTCTGACATGATATAAAAAATGTTATTTAACATTCCCCTAAAATGAGTAAAGTATATTTTACATAACGTTTATAGTTTATGACGTAAAGCTCCGTCAGCTATCAAATTGTTTAATGCGTCTCTATATTGTTAACTGCTTAAATAACGGTAACTAAACTTGTATTCTACGTTGACCCACGAACCTTTTTTTACATAATCTAAGGTAGTTTCTAAGCATTTAAAAGATTGTGTTCCAAAGTCTACATAACTAAACATTTAAAACTGTCCTTCAAGAGCAAAAAATTGGAGAATCAAGGAACGCTTGACTAGGAAAGCGTGTGCAAGTAAGTTGAAGAGTGATATCTGAGAACGATTACAAAAAAAATATATTTTTAGAAAAGTAAAAGAATTGAATAATGCCATTCATAAGACTCAACCTTGGTATACATGTTTCTGAGATTCTGTTGAAACACTTAAGACCATAGAATTCGAAAATATTACAAGTATAGTCAAAATATATGAAATATGTGGGTATTATTCTTAGAGTAAACCAAACACCTTAATATATTTATATCGGAAATGAAGTGGAAATTTAAATATAAACCTTATGTGGTGCTATATTTGCTATATTTTTGGCTGGTGCTACTATTCATTTACATACAGCAAATATTAGATGTATGTATGTAGTGGTACTTGTAAAAGAAAGCATTCAACTTACCGAAATTGTGTCATGATCAGAGTCATTCTTGAAGTTACGAAGTATAGATCTTTAATATGCATATCTGTAAAAAAATGAAAGTGTTGTTTATAATTCAAATCATATCAAAAGCCACAAAGCTATAGAAAGACATAAATTTGTATTTTTTTTTTTTTTTGTAAAAAACGGTGATCTACAGCCAGAAGACCTTAGATTCTAACACTCTTTCTAGCCATTGGGTTTCGACTGTCAAATTTAACACGGCCTTTTGAGGCAAGACCGTAGTGGTACGAACATTGCTTGGTAAAATTTCACATTCTGCGATTTCACACGATGCTCAATAAGAAATATTGCGAGCGAAATCGTTAAAAGTAATCTGATAAAAAAACTTTTAACTTAAAAATAAGATACTAATAATATACTACGAATACTAATAAGATAATAAGATACTTTGAGATATCGCTAACTTAAGCTCTTTCTGAAACTCAAATCGTACAAATCGTACGAGGTCAAACAATAGACAAACCGGTACTGTAAAAAATTCTGGGAAAGAGAAAGTAAACACAAGATACTAAAGAGTGATCTATTTCGAGGTGTCCTTACTTTTTTAAAGATAAAACACAGAAACTTAAAATTTAATGGATAATGTTTATTATCATTGGAAAGAACATTCTTTGGCATATATTATTTGAAAATTATCTCTCTCGAATGTTGTCCATGGCTACGTCTCAGATGGTCCATCTGTTGAGCCCAATTTTCAATGACTTGTTCGAGCATATCGACCGCTAACTGGCGAATGACATGCGTTCTGTTGCTCCAAAGCTTGAATCGAAGCTAGATTATCCGATTAAACTTTAAGCTTTACATATCCTCACAGGAAAAAGTCTAACCGTGTGATATCACACAATCTTGGTGGCCAATCGACCAGCCCTAAACGTGATTATCTGCTCACCGAAGCGTTCTCTCAATAACTTCAATGATTGATGCCATGTGTGAAAAATGGCGCCGTCTTGTTGAAGCCAATTGTCGCCGAGATCACGAGCTTCAATTCCAGGCATCAAATAGTCGGTTGACATGGCGCAATAACGGTCGTCATTGACGGTTACATTCTCACCGGCAGCATTTTTGAAGAAATATAGATCGTTGTACCCACCTGTCCACAAACCGCCACATCAAACCATTGTTTTTTTTTTATAGATAAAATTGCTCTTTGACACAAATGCGGCAATTTTGCTTACTTACATACCCATTAAGCCAGAAATGGCCTTCATCGCTGAACAAAATTTGGCTCGAAAACGTCGGATCTTCTTAGAACTTTTCAAGATCCCATAAAGCAAAGTGAGTTCGCTTGTGAAGGTCGAGGGGCTTCAGTTCAAAAATAATATAACAGCTTGGCACGACTCATGCGTGATCTGTCAAAAAAAAGACTATTGAGAAAAGTATCTCTACCCGGATCACCCTTTATAACAACATCATCAGCATTGATTTTTTGTCTTAAATTGTAAAGGAGCTCCTATATAATACATATGTATATAGTAATAATATACAATTGTCCGGATATGAGCTATAACCTCTCCTGTAACCTTTCATGGTCACTGTTAGGAGTCAAGGTTAAACCCTTACATACATTCAAGAACGTCACGTTATCAATTATGCACATCTCATAGCCATATTACCAAACTCATCACTTTAGGAGTCTTCTATTTATAGGCTTTCAAAGCATTTGTTTCGAACATTGTTAATACTCACTTCAATAAGCATTAATATTCCACGCAAATAGTGTAATTATTATTATATTAATCAAATTATCACTACTTGTGTTGCCACATAACGATGTGGTAATGACCTTTACCAAGAAGGTATCTACTTAATCACACAAATAATCTAAAATTACTACTTAAGTTAATTAATTAATTTTGCATAATTGAGAACATCAAAGTCTCACTCGTCGAAAGTGCCAGTAATGCTAAATAAAAAACTATATAAATTTCACTATAATTTATGGTTTCACATAGTTGCATTAATACTTATGTAAACATATAAGAGACGGCAAAAAATTCAACGTTTATATACATATGTAGTACACAAAGCAACAAATATACATTTGTATGTATGTATACTTTAGTGCTTCCCAGCCTTTATTTGCTTCGTCGTGTGACACATATAATAAAGCGCGTATTAAGTAAGGACGATTTTTTGAGTCCCATATCATATTCGTGAGCTTAAATTATACAAATTAAGAAATTAATTTTATTTACTAAAAATCATGCCTAAATGTGGACTCAGTTTCATTTTAGGTAACATATAAATTATTGAAAAAATGTTGTGTATAATTAGGCGCAATATTGTAATATTTTATCCAAGTCATGCACTTTTATAATACGAGTATGGTGTATTCTAGCGTCTGATTTTAGAGTAAAACGTAGACTTTTTTATTCTTTTTTGTTAATATTTTATTATGTAGTTTTTATTTATATTTATTACTTTAATTATCGTACCAACATACTTATAAGTCGACCTAATGTATGCCATGTTTATATCCAATATGTATAATAGGTCAATTGAAAAGTCCCCGGCCTACCATGATAAAACACATTTTTTTGGCAAAATTCGTTTTTTTATTCAACATATTTCCCTTCAAAGTTGATACACTGATTATAGCGACCCTCCATCTTTCCAATATCATTTTTCTAGTACAATTTGTCCTTTGCTTCAAAATATGCCTCAATTTCGGTGATCATCTCTTCTTTCGACGAAAATTTCTTACCAGCGACCATTCTTTTGAGATCTGAGAAGAAGAAATAGTCGCTGGGGGCCAGATCTGGAGAATACCGTGGATGCTTAAGCAAATCGAAACCCAATTCAAAGAGTTTTGTCATCGTTTTTACTGACTTGTGATACGGTACATTTTCTTGGTGAAACAGCACTTTTTTTCTACAAATGCGGCCATTTTAGGCGATTTCGTCCAAACGGTCCAATAACGCTATACAATGGACGCTATTTATGGTGCTTTATTTTTGAAGGTTTCACGCTTTGGAGCGGGTTCATCGTGTACAGTCCACTCGGATAACTGTCGATTGGAACTCGGAGTGAAATGATGGAGCTATGTTTCATCCGTTGCCTTAAATCGACGCAAAAACTCGTATATAGTACGTTTAAATATATCCAAACACTACTCAGAATTATCCACTCTTCGTTGGTTATTGTCAAAAATGAGATCACACAGCACACACTTGGGACAGAGCTTTCTCATACCGAAATATTCGTGAATGCCATGCTGTACACATTGGGTTGATATCTTTAGGGTCCTTGCTATGTCGAACAAGTTCACTTTATGGTCATCCAAAATTATTGTGTGGACTTTTTTGTTGTGTTCTTCGGCAACAAACTCTTTTGGGCGTCCACTGGATCACAGGCTTCGGTGCTCATTCCACCACGTCTAAGTTTAGCATATCAAACCTTGATGGTTGATTTTACTTGGGCAGTGTCCAGAAACTCGCCAACTACCCAAATTTTTGCTTCAACTGTGTTTTTCCCCGCTCAAAAAGCGATATTTTTTCTGTATACGAAATTTCTTTTTATCCATTATCCACAGTAACAAAAGTTTCTTCACTCAAAATCATATAATTCACAAACTAATGATTGGATAGCTGTCAACTTTATATACGCGCTATTTGAAGGTTAGGATAATGTGTCAGGCCGGTGACTTTTTAACTGACCTGTTAAGTTTCCATTTGAGGTTATGTGCATTTGTTGGGCTTATTGTTCAAGCAATAATAAAAATTATATTTGCACAGTTATTTGCGACATTTTGCTTGTGTTGTTTTATAATACTTTCGTCGCCAGAAAATATGCAATGAAGCGATGAAAATATTACAAGGTGGTCGCCACAAAATTTTGACTCTGCTATAAATTTTATAGGAAGGTTCTATCAGCACAATGTTGAAGATGCTTTACTAGCTCCACTTTAGAAAGATAATTGTGTAAAAAAATAATAAAAAAAAATTTAAAAATAATAAAAAAAATTTAAAAATAAAAAAAAAAAAATTACAAAATTATAAAAAATAATTTAAAAAAATGCAAAATTACAAAAACAATAAAAAATTTTAAAAATAATAAAAGTATAGGAAACAATTTTTTTTAAATACTAAAAAAATTTCAAATTAGAAGTGGAAAATAATAATAAATATTTAATAATATTTTGCTGCTTTAAAAAAATCCATTAAACACTACATAAAAATATTTTTTCAGCAAAACAAATAGTTTTAATTTTTGGTATTTTTTTTTGAGTTTCAGCTGTGCGACTTTGATAAAATAGGCGTGCAATATTAAAAAAAAAATAATTATTATGCGCCTAATTGTAGGCAACATATTATTTTTATAACCAATAATTAATATATTAATATATATACATATATTATATATTTATAATAAGAATTGACTTAAATTAAATAGAAATGAAAGATTAAAAGCATTAAGGACATAAATATTAAGGAAACCACCAGTAGTGACTCAAACTTAACTAAAATCCAACTATTTATGAACTATGCAATGCAATATATAGGCAACTTTTTTAATTTTCAGAACTCGCAGGAAGCACATACTAACACCTCAAACATGCAATTGGCTACTTGCTATAATCATAAATTAACTAGGCGCAGAAGCGTTCCTACACACTATTGTAGTGCATATGTATGTATGAATGTATGTTTGAGGAAATATAATGTATCAAATAACAGTTTACTTAGGCGACTTTTTATACCCTGAATATATTAAGTTTGCCGTGAAATTTGAAACACCTAGAAGGAAATATCGGAGATCCCACAAAGTATAGAAATATATTATCAGCGTGGAAGGTGCAAATTAGTCCCTCAGTTTTTCAGATATCGATATCAAATTTTGCAAATGGCCTTTTCTCACCAAGAAGCTGCTCATTTGTCGGAACGACCGATATCGGACCAATAGAACATATAGCCACACAAACTGAACGATCGAAACAAAATTTTTGTTTTGAAAACTTTTCCACTTGTCGATATATCTTCATCAAATTTGGCATGAATTATTCTTCAAGCTAACGGTACAATCTCCGGTAAAAATTTTACAGCTTGAGTCACCATAACATATAGCTGCCATACAAGCTGACCGAGCAAAGTTCTTGTAAGGAATTTTTGTATATGTGTAGGGTATCATAGCTTCGGTGCAACCGAAGTTTACGTTTCTTATTGTTTTTTATTCAACAAGTTCTCGTCGTTTGCCGAAATTATACATTTATTTGCGTACACTTATCCCCACAATAGATTTATAACGGCGGGCCAAATGCGTTTGACTTGTACTAAGCTGGTGGCCGCGCGCGTAGAAGGAGCTTCAAATCGAAACGGAGTATATTTTTTAGTGAAAAAGTTTGTTTATTTTTTTGGCACTTTAAATTAACATGGAAAAGAAGCAGGCATGGAAGTAGGTTTCAAATTAAATTAAGTGAAAATGAAAAAATTTAAAATGAGATTTTTAGAAGAGATTTTCTTTAGTGGAAAATATAATTATCAAGTGTTCAAGTGGAAAACGTTGCGTTTTTGTTAATATTATAAGGTTTCATTTTGGCCGGAAGTTTTATAAATTTAAAAATATGTGAAAACCCTTGAAAATGTAACCCTAAACTCCATTCTTATAACATTACCATCGACATTTGTTAACGAATGATTGTGTATATATTATCTACGGCAGCCACAACAAACGTTCTTAACTTCCAAGCGGCTGATGGCTTTATAAAAAAGAAATATTTTTGTTAAACATACACTGGTAGGGTTCCCATTATCCGCAGTTCCTCCGCCACTACTACCAATGAAGGATAAAATGACGTTAACTGTGAGCAAGATTGGAACTCCAAGTCCTTTGTAATTATAGTGAAGACTTAAACCTAAACAGTTTTAATGAAAAGAAAATTGACGAAAATTTTAAATTATTCGGTCAAAAACCAGTGAATAAAATATACTATACACACACGATCAGTGCTCGTGTGGGAAAGACACACAAGAATTTTCTGGAAGAAGTCAGCGTGTCTTTCCTGTTTTGGGTATAAAAAATTTAGAAACATTAAAGATTATTGTGATGTTAGGTAAATGATATTTCAAAAAAAAATACATATTTTGAGAGTGATCTGTTAATCAGTTTGTTTAATGCAACTACTGATGTCGGCACACCTTAGTACTGTGTTGCGATTTTTACAATGGATAAAAATAATGAACAAAGAATTTGTCTCCAATTGTATTCCTAACCAAATTTCGTGTTCGAAATCGTTCCGAATGTTGGAAAAGACTTACGGTGATTCAGTTTTATCAGAAACACAAGACTACTAGTGGAAAAAACCTTCACAGACGGTTGAGAGATCATTGAAATCATGCCTTGTACTGGACGAGCTTCGACCTCTTCAACTGATGAAAATATTAAAAAAGTGAAGGTTATAGTGCTTGGAAATTGTCAGGCAAGTGTGCTCGACATCTCTCGCGAGTCCGTTCGAATAATTTTGGTGGATGTTTTGTGTAAGAAACGCGTTCTTGCTCGACTTGTCCCGATAAAGCTGATTTTTTTCCAAAAAGCATACCTTAAGCAGGTCTCTTTGGACATTCTTGATCGTGCGAATTCCGATTCCACATTCAAGGAGAGCATTATAACTGCCGATGAGACATTTATGAGTTTGACATGCAAATAAGTCAACAATCATCGGAATGGATGACGTTTTCAGCCTATCGAAGAGATAAAACAAAATTCTCTGAATCAATTTCCGTGCACAACATTTTAAACATCTTACAAAAACTAACAGTTAAATGTACGAGGCATGATATTTTTGAGTTTTTAGTAGCATAAGTTTGATTCAGTACAATTTCTTTTTAAACCAGCAACACAGGTTGGATTAGCTGATCCGAATCGAGGATCACACCTTGTGATGCTATAATTTACAATCCTTAATAAAATATATCGATGAAACATCTAAGTACATTACAAGCTAAATTGACTAATAGAACTACCAGTTGGTCCTCTTTAATAGCTGAAGCAGTAAATCCATGTTCTTCAATATTTCTCTAAAAAAATCTGAACAGTTTAGCAGAAGCAATTACTACTTAATGATTACACAACAGAATTTTTCCAAAAATTCAACTTCGGATCAAGCGCCATACAGCTCACAGCAATTATTTTTTGAAAACATAATAAATAATGAAAAAAATAAAAATTGCCTACACTTGGGCGCATTATTGAAATATCTTAGTCAAGTCATGCACCTTTATAATGTGGTCAACTTTAGACTTCTTTAAACTTTTTCAATTTAGAAGTTTAATTTATTCACAAATTCCATTAAATTGATATGAATTTAATTGCGTATGATTCTTCGTTTGAGGTTAAGTGCATTCATTGGGCTTATTCTGCCACAAGTTTTTAGAAAGACGTTGCTTTCTGAGCGCAAAAAGCTCCATACAGCTCACACGATTAATTTCCTTTGAGTGGTGCTTTACAAAACGATAGTACTGGAATTTACATGGTGCAGAGATTTCGGTATCAAGTCGGCACGGGATGTCATGCTTCAGTCGCAATTATATTTTTTTATATATGCAAATAAGTTCAGTTCAAAAGAAAATGTGGCAGTACGCGATTGAATTATCGAGAAAAAAACTCTTGCCGCATTCCTTGGAACGTCCTAATGCACACATTTCGTTAAGCGTGAAAATTTTCCTGTGTTTTGTAAACAATATTCTCTTCAATAGTGTGACCAATAAGTGAACAAATTAATTAACTAGTAGCCAATTAGCGGTGAATAAAACATGGTCATTCAACTCGTTTGAATGTGATAAAATTTCATGGTTTCCACACTTATTCACCACGCGTTGTTTATAAAATCGCGTGATGCGTGATGATGACCATTTCCCATAGGAATCAACCTGCTTTTGCGCAGTTAAACCAATTTTTTGAGCACATTGAGGTTATAAAAATGTTCTGCTAATTGCATTTAAAGCCGCGCCATTATTTTTGTTGTGTAATCCTTGATGCTTACCAAATCATGATGACTATGCAAGTCTGATCGAAATAGCGATTGCGACAATGATTGTATAAAGAATAAAGTGAAGAGAAACCCCTAGACGCCAATTTTAAATCTCCTTCAGACTAGTAATGGATTTTTGTAAAAATTCTTTCTAAAACCTTAATCGGAAATCTGCAAACGAAATTTGACGTGGGTTATTATCTAGCGTATTCATTGACCTCAGGAACCGAGCCGTTAGTTCTACTTTCTTCAGAATGGATAAAGAAGCAAACAGTCATCGCAATCGCGACTTGGCTCTTACGTCACTGTTGGCAGTCTTAACTTAGAAGTCGTAGATAAGGCGTCAGCCTTGAAATCCAGCGCAGAATAACTCTTGCCAACAGGTGCTACTTCGGACTGAGTAGGCAATTGCAAAGTAAAGTCCTCTCTCGACGAACAAAGACCAAATTCTATAAGTCACTCATTATTCCCGTCCTGCTATATGGTGCAGAGGCATGGACGATGACAACATCTGATGAGTCGACGTTGCGAGTTTTTGAGAGAAAAGTTCTGCGAAAGATTTATAGTCCTTTGCGCGTTGGCCACAGCGAATATCGCATTTGATGGAACGATGAGCTGTATGAGATATACGATGACATTGACATAGTTCAGCGAATTAAAAGACAGCGTCTATGTTGGCTAGGTCATGTTGTCCGAATGAACGAAAACACTCCAGCTCTGAAAGTATTCGACGCAGTACCCGCCGGGGGAAGCAGAGTAAGACCTCCACTCCGTTGGAAGGACCAGGTGGAGAAGGACCTGACTTCGCTTAGAATTTTGAATTGGCGCCACGTAGCGAAAAGAAGAAACGACTGGCAGGCTGTTGTTAACTCGGCTACAATCGCGTAAGCGGTGTCTACGCCAGTAAAGACGAAGAAGAAGTGTTAGCAGAACTTAAACCCACTTTTCCAACGCAATTTCAATATTTGTTCTAACCATTAATGCGATTTTATCACTGATTACCGAATAATTAATGATTTCCAGGAACTGCGCCATTTTTATCTTTGTAATTAGACGAAATTAGATGGTTACAAATCGTTTGCGGTTGTTACCCCTTATCAGTGAGAAATCATTTAATTGGGGGATGGCACCGTGCTGGCAGGTACCTGATAAGCCCAACTGAGTTTTTTCGATATTTACAGACTGATTCATAAAATTATATTGCATATACAGCACATGTGTATATTTCGAAGCCATAATTTTATCATATTAGTTTATCAGCAATCGATGCACTCAGCTGTGATTAGTGGGAGGATGATAATAAAAACAATTAGGTTTAATCACTTAAGGAGAAAGCAAATAGTATGTGCGTTTCGGTATTGAGTTATAAAAAAATAAGAAAATAATGTGTGGTAGTAATTATTTGAAATATGGATGGTTTGAGAATTTAATGATTATGATTATATAAAATGATTTTAATTAATTTTTTTCGGATTATTTTTTTGTTAGTAACCTGTTTAGTCCATCCAGAATACTTGCTATATTTTCTGTATTGAATTTTTATCTAGCAGAGCTCACTTTCAAGGCCTTTAACCTCTTAAATACAGATAAATGCGGATATAGTGAAATATCTAGGGTTCATTCAGGATAGGAAGCTTTCAAGAATATCGAAGAGAGAACAATAAAGGCATCGATTGCCCTATACTGCTGTAGAGGAGCCATTGGCAAGAGGTGGAGCCTCTCTCCGAAAGTGGTCCTCTGGCTCTACGACACCATAGAGATTATGTTCTATGGAGTCTGGAGTCTGTATGTGGTGGAGGGCTCTAGCAAAAACCACACTTGCAAAGAAACTCGAGAGCGTTCAGCGAGCGGCGCTCATCAGCATGTGTGGTGCAATAAGGGCCATCCCAATAGTGGCACTCAAACCCATCCTGCACATATTGCCCGTGGACATCGCCGAAAGGTTTATGGTTGCAAAAGGCGATCATCAGACTCAGAGAGTGTGGCTTCCTAAAAGAACACGGATCCGAACACTCGGAAATCCTCACTTACTTTGACTTTCTGCCAGTTCTCTTGGATCATGGAGTCGCCAAACCGAACTCTGGCGGCTTCTCTCTAACCACATACCGCCGAGGGAGTTGTGGGTAAGAAGAAGCCGTTGGAGGAGAGGGACAGTGAGTTTCTTCACAGATGGGACAAAGCTTGGGGGGAAGGTCGATGGACCGGTCTACCATCAGGAGCTCTCTATAAACTCCAGGGGGCCTATTCTGTAACTCGATTCGAAAATCAATTTACTCGAATTCGGATTTTTTATATTCTGTAACTCGATTTTCGGATTTTCAAGCCAATTTTCGAATAAAATATTCGTTAGCTTTTGAGTTGTAAAAAGCAAAAACGAATATTGTACGTATTTTTTCTGGCACAGGGTGGTACAACTTTCGCATAATGATAAAGTAGATCCGAATTTCGAATAGAATACATTTTCGAATCGAGTTACAGAATAGGCCACCAGTTTCAGACTTCCTGAAAACTGCAGTGTCTTCCAGGCCGAGGTTGCAGCTATTAAGGTAGCGGTAGACTGCTTCGGAGTGCAGCCTTATTCAGAGAAGTGACCTTCCACTTAGAGAGCAGAGCGGCGGTACTAGCCTTGAACTCATTTACAGTGCGGTCAGGGTTGGTCGAAGAGTGTCTAACCTTGCTATCATTAGCATCGAGTGTCTTTGTGACTGGTATGGGTGCCGAACCATAGCGGAATCGCAAGTAATTGCAAAGCTGATGAACTAAGTAGCAAAGAAAGACACCCCAGATTCATTATCGGTAGAATGTGAGCGGATCGCTGCTTCCGCATCCTCTTGTGGTTCCACTACTGAATAGCTGGGCCTCGTGGATGCTTGGCCAACGCTGGGCCACTATCGGTACTTGCGCGCTCGCAAAAGCCTTTTGGCCCAATATTGATCACAGGAGATCTAGCGATCTCTTTGCCCTCTGTATAGCCCTCAGGCCATTGCCCTATTGGAGACATGCTGTAAGATTGGGAGTCTTACCAAACGCCGTCTGCAGAAGCTGTTTGGAAGAAGATGCGGTATAAACAACTCAGCACTTCATTCTTGACTGTCCCCCGTTTAGAAGGTCAAAACTGAGACATTTGGGAGCTCATACCTTCAGACATCCGACCGAACTGCTGGGTGTTGAAATTAAGCGCCTATGCAAATTTGTATTGGCTACTAAGCTTTTTTCCAATTTTTGAGTTCGAACACAGGAGTTCTTCTTTTCTATGGCAACACAAAGAACTACATTTAGTAGTCCATCAGTCATAACCTAACCTAACCTAAGGAGAAGAAAAATTTTACATTTTCTACGTCTGGCAAAATTAATACCTATGTAATATAGTTTAGTTTTGTCATGAATCTCTGAAGAATTACAAGTAGAACCACAACAGTGTTACATACGAAGTCAAAACTTTTTATTGACTTATCTAACTGCCCACTTATTATTAATCATTACTAATATTTACAATTTATTTTCCATACAATTTTCAGCTCTCCCATCACTTTGTCGCCCTTTCGCTTGCAAGAAGTCGACATGCCGAAATTTTTGAATGGTCTCTACAATAGCAGTGGCATAACACCCGAACTTGTCGAGTCGCAACCCCAACTTCTATCCGGTTCTTACAGAAATAAGCGTCAACACGGCAGGGTAAGTGCAGAGGTTAATGAACCCTCGAGCAATTTAATCAATTCAATTGAGACTACAATTGAAAATAAATACGATTGAGCTTAAACGCCCATTTGGCAATTTAATATTGCGTTTTTTCTTTGCTTTATTCTCCTTTGTTTTTGTTTTTCATTGCCACCCTTGCACTCATCAATTTTAACTTCTTTTTAATTCGGCTGCAAACACACATGTCGCCGTGCAGTTCTGGATATTCTCCATGATAATCGAACGCGCAACCTCGGCGGGCAGTAAGCGGGCGGAGATTGAGGACGTCGACACACCGCTCGAGTCCATACTGAAGCCGGAGCCAAGTGAACAAGTTTGTCAGCTGCGAGATAGTCCCTATAGGATATTGAGGGTAAGTGAGCTTTTTCATAGTGATTTTCAGACTTTTGTTGGCTCACTCTTGTTGCCAACTCAATAAAGAACTATAAGATAGGGGAAAAGTGAACAACAACAAATAGTGAATACGAAGTGGCAATAAATTGCCAAGATAAATGCTACGGATCAGCAATGAATTGACGTTATGATGCAGACATACATACATACAAACGCACACACATCAATGTTTGGGGAATCAACAGGGCCAAGTGTGGGCACTCGCATGGCTGAAATCTCAATTTGCTTGATGACTTTCGTCTTAGCGTGTCGTTTACGATTGTTTTAATGCTCGTTATTTCCTTCAACTATAACAGTGTTTTTTGTGTTGTTCTCTGTAGGAAGTGTTGCCTTGCCAATGCTGTTCGAATGATTTGCATTGCTTTTGTTGGGTTAACCACTCCGCTGCGGTCAGAACGCACTGTAAAATTTTCCTTGCAAGGTACTCAGAGCACATTTAAGGTGAACTTGAAGTGCATGCGTGTAAGCACATACATACATATTTATGCACATAACAAACAATTTAAATCACGTGTAGCGCGTATATGTATTTAATGATCGATTTTCTAGAATTTATTTTCTTAAATTGATGTGAAAGCTTCACAAATTTAAGCTTTTTACGTTGTCATGATTTATTGGTAACAAAAGACAATTATGAATATAATAATTCAGCAATAAAACTTAAAAAAGGCAAATTTATGCTAAAGTCCACTTATTTTAGATTGGGACACTTCCCAGTGCGAATGCTATGTTATTTTTAGGAAATCTACGGATGCCATGGCGTATGAGTGTTTGCCGAGTTACTTAGCAAATACTCAAACCACATAGTGTTGTGTTGATTAGTAAATTCAATTATTTTATAATTATAGAAATGCTCAGCGTGACGAGCTTAGTCGTTATTCGTCTGGATACACGCGAACTACTCCTTTTGTTTTTGAGATATCGATCTGAAAATTTTCAAACATCTTTTCGTTATCAAAAAACTTCTAATTCGTCGAAATCGCGTATATCGCACACCTATAGCATATAGCTGTCATACGAAGTAATCGATCAAAATCCAGTCCTTGTATGGAAAACTTTTTTAATTGAGAAAATATCTTCACGAAATTTTGTGTAGAATATTGTCCAAGGCTATGCTACAATCGCCTATGTCGTACAAACTAACCGATCAAAATTAACGTATATATTCGATAAGTCGAAGTTAGTGTTTTTTCTTGTTTTATTTAAGTCTCACACTTTACAAGGGCGAAAGTATAAGAAACAGATAAAAAACATCCAATTGCATCCTCGATTATGCCATATTTACTTATTTTCTTTACCTTATAATAAGAAATACTGCAAAAAAAAAGATTGATACCAGGAGCATGCTAAGGATTCTTCAATATTTATATAATAATTTTTTTATGTTCTAGGAACTAATTGAACACTTGACTTTCTAGAAGCTTTTTAACAACCACCAACCCTTGTGGACCAGCCTGTTTGCATTATCTCCCGAATATATTTTTTCTTCTTCGGCCTCACTCCACCTTCGAAAGTTTTTACTGAAAAATTACTTTGAGAGAATAAAGTCTGTCATTTTAATTTTTACTGAGATTTTATCAATGTGCTTGATCACAATGACTTGTTTGTAATAGCCTATCTCCCTTAATTCCTTGTTAGAATCGACTGAACTTTTACAAGCATGGTTAGCAATGAACGGTAGTTTTAAGATTTATGAGCGTTTATCCTCTGTGAACATCATTTATTATATTTTAGAGAACACAGAGAATATCACTGTCTCACATTACTGGCTATTATTCTAAAGAACTTTGTGATATAAATCTCTGACCTCAAAAAAATGTACATAGGTGATATACCAATAAAAGCCAGAAATCAAACACAGATTTCTTTCAGATCTGTTTAGGCATATGAAATTTTTAAAAATCTTAATGGTGCCATCTAAATTTTTTCAAAAAAGTCGCTCCCCTAGATCCACTCAACCTTCCTGATGAGTTGAACATCAAACTTTTCAGTAACTAGACTTATTCTGCTCCGTAAATACCCGACAGAGCGCCCAGCTGAACACATTTTTGGTCCAAAGTTTCGTCGCTTCAATCTAGAAAATATCTGCAGCGAGTGGTACATTATTTCAAAAAAACTCTTGAAAGATCTATATGGTCTATTTAGGCATATATAGAATAATTCCGAAAAAGCTGAAGGAAGTTATCTAGATTTTCCTAAAAAAAATCTCTTATCGATTCAATCAAGCTCGCTGATGGCTTCAATACAAAACTTTTCAGTACCTATTCTGCTTTAGAGATATCCCAAAGAGTGCCAGGCTGGATCACGCAAAAATATTGGTCCAAAAATTCCTCACTTCAATTACGGAGATTGTTTTTAATATATTCTCTGACATATGTATGTATATTATTTAAAAACACTCTTAAAGGTTCGGCAGGTCAATAAGAAATTGTCAAATTATCGTCGAAAATCGTGTAAATAACGGCTATTTTCTCAGCCAAACTTCGAGGTGAGGCAGTTTCACTTTGAAAACTGCTATTATACAACCAAGTGAAGCTTAAAGTATTGCTATATAATTTTTTTTTAATCAGAATTATTTTTACTGAGGTTTTTTCACTTAAGATCATAAGTGTTTCAGCTAATTTCATATTTTTTCTGTAAGAAAAAATGGCTATTTTACATTTATAAAAAAATTATAAGCAGTTTCAAGAAATTACTGGAACTTTATGTTTCAAAAACGATAAAACAGGAAATTAATTCTTTTTCCACCAATGTGTAAAAAAAACTAATACATATGTATGTATATCTATATATAAGAAATACTGGAAATGATAACTTGTCTTTCACATAATGAACACGTGGTTCATAAGCAAGCTCACCCACATTCACGAAAGTATTCGTGATTAAAGGGATGCTGTTGCCGACTAAAGCTGCACATCTGACTGTGATAAGAAAAAGCGGTAAATCTACCACAGCGACAAATACGATTACATAAAGCTATCAACGAAGTGAAAGTAAACAAAGGAAACACGAAAGAACAACAACGAATGAGTGGAGCAAAACAAAACGCAAGCTTCAAGAAAAAAGTTAAGCAAAAGTCTACGATAAAGGAACTAAATGGGAAGGTGTGCAGTCAACTGGGCAAAGGTGAATAAAAACTCACCACAGCGCGCGCAATGGCGCACAAAACGCACAACACGCACATCCCGAAAGGATACACTTGCTATGTATGTGAATGCGGGGCACAGCGGGGTAGCTTTGCGCTTATAAAAGCACGCAACAGCGGGATTAGATTTTCAGTTCGGCGCGAATTATTGAATAGAGCCTTTCGTTAAAAAGTGATTGTGAAATTTAAACGTTGAACTGCTGAATGAAAATATATTAATATAAAATAATTTGAAATAATAAAATTATTAAAATACTAAAATATTTTAAATAAGTGTTTTGTGAATTAACTATTTTATAAAAGTGCAAATTCAACGTTCATAAATGAAAATTTAAGAAAATAAAAATTTATGAAGTTCGCAAATTACCAGCAGTTTGAGATTTTAGTGAATATTTTTTGGGTTGAGTGTTTGCTGCAATAAAATTGAAAATATGTAACCATGTATGCGCAAAATATATGCGATAAATTGTTATAAATATAAAGTGAGCAGCTGTGAAATAAAAATTTAATCGAAATATGTCAAATCAGCTTATATTAAACACATATGAATTAAACGAGTCTTAAAATCTTTTAAAAATAATCTGAAATAAGTAATAACAGAAACTTATAAACAATTAATAATAATTATTTTTAATTAATAATTTTAATTAATTATTATTATAAAGTCCTCAAATTATAAAAAAGTAATTAATAAAAAAATAAATAATTAAAAATTATGAAATAATTAATAAAATATGAAATATTTTTTTAACAATTCTGAAATCTCTCATTAATACTATTCTTGAAGAAAGGATAATATACAAAACTGTGGAAAGCCAGAGAACGAACGAAAATTTTGCATTTAACACTTTAAAAATTAAATCTTAAAAAACTCATTTTAATTTACTTGCTAATTCTTGGATGTTAAAAATATATTATTTTTATAGTGATTGATTTTTTATTTATTTTTTTGTTTAAGAATAAAGAAAACTATTATTAATATTACTTGTTAAATATAAATTTTTTTTTTTTATTTTTCAATAAGGATTTAGATAATAATTTATTCCAAAAATTTTCCGAAACGAATTAGTTTTCAATAAAAATGTTAAAAAAAAATAACAAGAAAAAAATTTTAACTTCGGCTATACCTAAGCTCTAATACCCTTCACAGATACATTTATTATCATAAAAGGGTATACAAAGACCTTTATCTCGATATTGATCGGTCAGTTTGTAAGGCAGCTATGTACTACAGTGTACCGATCCGTATAACTTCTTTGAAGATTATATCGTTGCCTTGGACAATAATCCGCGCAGAATTTCGTGAAGATATCTCGTCAAAGAGAAAAAAATTCCTTACAAGGACTGGATTTTGATTGATCAGTTTGTAAGGCAACGATTTTTCCAGTACTCGAAACACTTTTCATAAGCACTTTTTGGGATGGGATCTTCAGCTCCTTCAGCGAATTTTGTTTTATTTCTTCGATCGACTGAAACGGGTGCCACGGAGAGGTAATTTCAGTTTGGGGAACCAGAAAAACTCGCTCGGAGCCAAATCTGATGAATACGATGGCTGATCGATGGTATTCATTGCGTTTTTGGCTTTAAGTTCGTCACAATCGTGACTCGATGCGATGGTGTTTTATCATCGTGTAAAATCCATGAATTGCTCTTCCACAAGTCCGGCTGTATTCGACAGATGATCCCATGCAAACGCTTCAATACGGCCAAATGCGATTCCTTATTGACCGTCTGTCCCTTCGGAACAAATTCATGGCACCAAACCACGAATATCGAAAGGAACAATGAGCGTTACCTTGATTATTCAGCGGTTTTGGTGTGTTTGTTTTTGGTTTCGGCTCGTTTTTTCCCCTCCATTCTGATGATTGTTGACTTGTTTGCATTTCAAACTCATAAGCCCATGTCTTATCGGCAGTTATAATGTTTTCTATGAATGTGGAATCGGAATTCGCACGATCAAGCATGGCCAAAGAGACCTGCTCGAGTACTCCTTTTGAAAAAAATTCAACTTTATCAAGACGAGTCTCAGCCCTCAAGCTTTGTACCACTCGTAGAATTGTGTTTTTTGATAAACAAAATATCCACCGTAAGCCTTTTCCAAAAACGATCATTCGATACGAACTTAAAAATGCAAAATTTGAGAGCTTTCGTAGCGATCTTTTTCTTCTAAAAATCACAAAGCACCACTGATTTTCAAACACCATATCCTTCGATTATTTAATATTTTCATCAGTTGAAGGAGGTCGCATTTCATTCAGAAAGTACTTGTCTTCAACGATCTCTCAATTACATCAAGTGCTTTCTTGTCTCAATGTATATAGTAAGTTTTTGATAAAACTGAATCACCGTATAACCTTTTTGCAACATTACAAATACATTTTTATTTGGCTTTTGTTCGTCGAGGGTCTTTGACGAAATTTGATTAAAAACTTAAAATTTGAGACAAATTGTTTGTTCGATATTTTTTAAAATGAAAATCGCAACGCACCTCTGAGGATGTAATGACATTTGCAGCTGAACTTAAACTACGTGGAATTGACAGATCGCTCGACTTATCATTTCCATAGTAATTAATCGCCTGATAAAACAAAACCATAGGAAAGTTACATTTTTCAAAGTGAAATGATCATTTTTCAAAAGAAAATTTCAAGTTAAAAACTCATAGTTCTTAAAGTGTTTCTTTCTCAATTTATCCTTGTCAACTTTCAAGGATCAGTAGTTCATAAACATATAAGAGAAATAATCTTCTAGCTAATATTGGCGTAACATATACAAATAGCATTAACAACAGCGCGCCAGTCGTTTCTTCTTTTCGCTAGTGGCGCCAATTGGATATTCCAAGCGAACGCCAAATCCTTCTCATCGAGTGGTCCTTCCTTGTTTGGAGGTATAATCCAAATTTAAAATGCTTTACTTCGGGTACTCTCGAATATTTAATGAGATCATTTCCGCAACATGTCTTAAGCGTTAGCTGTTTGAATTGCAATATTCAACGCGTCGACTAATCATCTCCTTACTTCAGCGCCTGATCAAAACAAAACCATATTTATTTCTTGCCTAACCATTTCAGGAATCAAAGTGATTATGATTTATTTTTCAAAAGAAAATCTTCAAGTTAAAAACTCATAGTTCTAGTAAAAGTATATTTTATTCATTATTTTTTCCTTGTCAGGCTTCAATATCAGTTGATAATCATAAACATAGAAGAAAAAATAATACTCTCTTTAAAAAGACTGCGAAAAGCGGCATACTCGTAATTACTACTCAGCGGATAATGAGACTAAGTTATACTAAACATACATACATATGTACATATTAATAATAATCTTAATATAAATTTGATATTAAGAAATGTTACGAGATATTTTTTTATATTTCTGTGCTTTGAGCATTTAATTGCTTATATTACCTCACGGATGGCCACAAAGGTGGCAAGTGAAAGTCGTCAACGAAATAATCACAAACCAAACCAAAGGTGATCTAATTAGGAATTCAAACGAGGAAGAGTAACATAAAAGGCATTTACCATTACATAAATTTCAGTTAAAGTAAACAAACTTGAATACTGAAATACAGTTGAAAGCTTTCATATTAATCACACTTCAGGTTATGTGAATCTTGTTTTGAATTTAATGTGTCGGCGGATTCTATTCCTTCGAGACTACGCATTAAAAACTGTTGCTGATCAAACGAAATTGCGTTCGCGCGGTCTTTCATTATTTCAGAATTGAAGCTAAATAGTTAATATAAAGTATAGAAAAAATTTCGAATTGTGCATGCCAGAATAATTTGAAGGTATTCGAAATTTCAAAATTTTTCCACACGAGTTAGTCGTATGACTAAACTAGTTTAGGACGAGACTTAGGAGGTTAGAAGCAATGCTTGTGGTATCAAAAATCAAGGTGGAGTTAGTAATTCAAAAATTTTTACATTTACAGGTGTTGAAAAAATTTAAAAAATAAATAAATTTGAAGCAGAACGATTTGGCTGCTTTGACTATTTGATTGTAGATATTAACAAAAATCTAATATAAATAGCAAAAAAATATTTTTATTTCCCAAAATATTTCACTTTCCAAGAATAAAATCATTGTCATTAAATTGCTCGAAATCAAACGACTAAGTGAACCAATTCGCCAAGAAATTTGTAATTTCAGAAACAAACTCACACACAAGTATACACTAGGGTGTCCGATATCTCCAAGTTTTTTTTTTTTTATTTTTTATTGTAAACGCCTCTTGAAATAAACAAGTTAGTAAATTTCATATACATTGTGACAAAAATGGATAAAAAATACCGAACAAAGAATTTCTTTAAAATTTTGTATTTATATTAAAATTTCGTGTGCGGAATCGTTGCGAATAATTTTGGTGGATATTTTTTTGTATGAAACACGTTCTTGTTCAACTCGTCCTGATTAAACTGATTTTTTTTTTTTTAAGTAGTCTAAACAGGTCTCTTTGAACATGCTTGATCGTGAGAATTCCGATCCCACATTCATGGAGAGCATTATAACTGCCGATGGCACATAGGTTTACGACAAAAAATGCGCCGAAACCGAAAAAACCACGAAAAATCCGCTCAAAACTCAAGGTAATGTTCATTGTTTTTTCGATATTTGTGATTTTGTGCACCCTGAATTTATTACGGAAGGACAGACGGTCAATAAGGATTTCTACTTGGCCGTATTGAGGCGTTTGAGTGAGAACATCCATCGAAAACGGCTGGAATTGTGGAAGAACAATTCATGGATTTTACACGTGAAAATGCACCATAGCATCGAGCCACGATTGTAACCGAATTTAAAGCCAAAAACGCAATGAATACCATCGATCAACCACCGTATTCACTATATTTGGCTCCGTATGATTTTTTCTCATTTCTCAAACCCGTGGGACCTGTTGTCAGTCGATCAAAGAGATAAAACAAAATTCGCTGAAGGAGCTGAAGGCCATCCCAAAAAGTGTTTCGAGTACTGGAAAAATCGTTGCCATAAGTGTATTACATGTAAATTGGAAATTACTTTGAGGGGGACAAAATAAATATTGATGAATAATCAAATATTTTGCGTTTTATCTACAGTACATTTCCGAGTACTTTTTTGTCACAATTTTTATATTTATATGGTTATAATATAGAACTTCTTTTGTTTTTGGGGCTAAAACTAAAACTTTAGGGAGCACTTGCAAAAAAACCAACTTAGAAAAAAAGCGGACACCCTAATACGCATATACATATGTATTTCTGAATATATAAATATGTATACGTGTGTAGGCATAGGCTTTATAAACTGCCAAACTGCTACCCTCTTCAATTTGGCCGCTTAATGCGAAGTGACAGCGAGCTGAGCGAGTTTGGGTCTGCTATGCGAGGAAAAGAAGAGAGAATGCAACAACTAAGAAACAAAGTTGCATATTTTAGACGCAACAACAACAAGTAATTTTGAAGCACGGGAAACCGAAAAACATCCAAATTGTCATAGTTACAGAGATTTACTAATTAAATTTGTGCATTTAATTATGCCGGAATGACTGAGGCCGTGTACAAATTGAATTCGCTAAATCATTTTAATTATGCCGTTTGTGGTGAGTGTGGAACTTGGCTGCATAGCCGTAAAAGTATTTGCTTGACTGCAAGCGTTTGCAATACATTTAGGTGCAAGAACTTAGATTTTGGTCTACACTTTGTACTCCTTTATAATCGCTTGTTCTCAGAGGTGCGGACCTTAAGCATTTAACGAAATTAAATTGTGTCAAAAAATGTGGAATTAAAAATATTTTACCACAACTGTAAGCCGATAATATTCGACATTTTATTAAAGTAAAAAATTATGCACTTTAATATGATGACGTCATTGTCAATGTCCACAAATGTCCCAGCTGACATATAAATGTGTAAGGCTATAAAATTTTGTCAGGATTGTCGGTAAAAGCAAAAATTTATAGTTTGAAATTCTTGCATAATATTATGGTATCCCTTAACCTATAGTGACGGTATAAAGTGACAGAAGTATTCCCAATAAGGCGTTGAAATCCATAGTGACGGAGATTCTTTGAGACATATTTAGACCTCTCAGTCATAAGTTATTGCTCAAAGGATAGCCGCGGAACGCAGTGAATACTGGTAAACAGTAAAAAGTAAAAAAAAAATCAAATTTCTTTTGTTTTCCATTTGTTATAAAGTACTCTTTTAAACACGATAGACAAAAAGGTTTTTCTTTGATTATCCGATCGATCAAAGCTACCAAAGATTTCAAAAGTGTCAAGTCGATCATCTTAACGAGACGAAACCACAAAGAAATAGGAAATTAAGAGAGGAAAATTTAGCTTTTATTTGTAGACCAATTCGACCGATTTTTCAATAATTTAGGAGGACTTTTTCTTCGTCAAATGAGGCCATTATTTAATGCTGTCAAGTTGGTCCAATGCTTCGGTATACGAGAGTACTGTGTCCCTTTTCCAAATAGTGAATCCCAGAAGGCTTGTTGTTTTGGCATCTGAATGTCTAGAGCTTGCTTGTGGGAAAGTGTAAGTTAATTGTTATCGTAGTCCTGTGACCCTTTGTCCTTTCTCAAGTAGTGAATTTCAGAAGGCTTGTTTTTGTTACAGTATCTAGAACATGATTGGGGGAAAGTATAAATAAATTTTTGTCGAAGTCATAGAACAGAAGGACCAGAAAACTTGACTGTTCCCACAACAGTCAGGTCTACGTAACAGCGGACCGGGTTTTTCTTATCCGGTAAAGGACTGTCAACACGGCAGAATTCCAAAGGGAGTGAGGTGTTAAGAGCGTTGAATTTGATGAGGCATGCAAAGAAATGGTTAGCGTCAGACGTAGCCACTTTAAATGTAGGACGTGGGTCAGGGATACAGCTTTCATCCTCTTCGGAGTTAATTTGCCGGAGGAAAATTAGTAGTGGCGCCATAAGATGGTGATAATAGGATCGCTCTAGTAGTTGAATAAAAGAGATACGGAACCAAATTCCTTGAGTTAGACATATCAACCTCCGTTGTGGGTGGAATAAAATTTTTGTATATAAGGATAATTCAGGTGGTTAAGCACCGTGTTTCTAAAATATTAACCGAAATGTATGGAGTCCATTCAAAGTAACTTTCTAATGCTTTAGAAATATGATCTCTTTGTTCTCCACCATAGCTGACTGACTCGTAATGCACAAGCTTATCGAATTTTGAAGGCCACCCCAAAGTCTTAAACGGCACCAAGTGTCTCTGTTAAAATATGATGCATCGAAAAATATACTCAGACATGTGGATATACACATTTCGGACCCTTTGGATAGAAATTATTGTGGTAAAATGATCATTTATTAAGTTAGACGTGACAATTCTAAAAACTCGAAGCCCAACTTTTAAGTTTTTTAATTATTTTTTACCATTTTTATTTTTAATTTTAATTTTGAAATTTTTTTTCTATTTTTATTAGAACGACTTTAAGATCCTTAGTTTCTTTATAAAATTACATAACCCCTAAATTATTGCATATTAGTAAATTAGAAAATAATATATTTCACTCAGAAAATCGCAATTAACGTCAAGAAAATCATGTAACAGTAAAACTTTGTAGTTAAAAAACATATTTTATTAAAGAAATTAAAAAAATGCTAAAAAAAATTCAATAAATAAAAAAAGGTGCGAAACCTAACTAAGAAATGGTTGAAATAATGACTAATCCGTAAATTCTTAACCAAACAAAAAATAAATCATCAAAACACGACCGAAGAATTATTTAAATTAATCGCCCGTAATCGGTCCGTCACGTATACTTCAGTACATAAATGCTCGTATCAAATCCGAATTGTGAAATAAAATGAAAAATACATCAAAACGCGATGTTGTTGTAAGGCCACTACGTTGTTTAATTAATGGATGTGCACGTGGCGCCGAATTAAGTATAACGGCACCGTTAAAACTCTCGACACAGTGGACACGAATGTTAAGAATGCAAGCAACACCAAAAATACGCCCTGACGATTTTCTGCAGGTAAACAAAGCTAAACAAATTACATGAATTTTAAAGAGCAAAACAATGCAGGCACTCAGATAACTGTAGAGAAGAATGGGTTCGGGTAAATAAGAATAACATTAAGCAATTAGAGCGGCGGGCAAATAACATGTGTACGTTATGTAAGAAGAGCCGGGGCTTAGAAACAGCAACAACAAGCGCAATATGTTGCTAGATAAAGTAACGGTGTTTCTTGCTGTTTAGTCGCTCCGAATTTGATTGATGTGTTCAGTGAAGAATTTTGGCTGAAATTTATGATTTATGACGTTGCCTACGTTACAAGCAAGTAACGGCATGTTACATACGATAACGGTGATCAATATGCGACTAGACTTGAGGGCATTTGTATGAACGTATTAGGTTTCTAAGCTCATTTTGGGTGCAACTCCACGCCAAGCCCTCTCCAGGTGCTGCGCTAGTCAGCACTTTATTCAGCAATCTTTCTCTGCAGCTGAATATGGGATGAAAGCCAAAAATCTTGCAGGCCCTGGTATGGAAATAAGACTTACAGAATGCTCTTTTGAAGCGAGTAAATTTAACGGAATTTAATTACGCCAAATAGGTACTTCATCTGACAATAACCCTGGCACATGGACTAAAATAACTAATTACCGGTCCTCCGATTTCCGAGAAAATTATATTTAAAAACTTAACTCAGACTCAACGCTTGGAATTCATATTCACTTCTCAGCTCATTAGCTGGGGTTAAGAAAAATGATCTTACATATAGTAGAGCTACCAGTACTAAACAGAATGCGAGATTAAGACTCAAAGAATCCAAACATAAGTCTTTTTCCTCTTTATTGGCACAGACACCGTTTACGCGGTTATAGTCGAGTTTACAACAGCGCGCTAATCGTTCTTCCTTTTCGCTGTTTGGCGCCAATTGACGATTCCAAGTGTTCTTTTCCACCTGGTCTTTCCAACGAAGTGGAGGTCTTCCTGTTCCTCTTCTTTCCCCGGCGAATACTGCGTCGAATACTTTCAGAGTTGGAGTGTTTTCATCCATTCGGATGGCATGATCTAACCAGCGTAGCCGCTATCTCTTAATTCGCTGAACTATGTCCATGGCGTCGTATATCTCGTACAGCTCATAGTTCCATCAACTTTGATATTCGCCGTTGCCAATGTGGAGGAGACTATAAACCTTCTGCAGAACCTTTCTCTCGAAAACTCGTAACGTCGACTCATCAAATGTTGCCATCGTCCATGCCTCTACATCATATAGCAGGACGAGAATAATGAGTGAATTATACAGTTTGGTCTTTGTTCGTCGAGGAAGGACATTATTTCTCAATTGCTTAGTCCGAAGTAGCACTTGTTGCCAAGAATTTTTCTGCGTCGGATTTCGAGGTTGACATTGTTATTGGTGTTAATGCTGGTTCTTGGACTTGAAAGTTTTGACTATCAACAGTGACGTGGGAGCCAAGTCGCGAGTGCTACGACAGGAGATCATTCGTCTTGCCCTCGTTCACTGCCAGACCCATCTGCTTTGCTTACTTATCTACTCTGGAGAAAGCAGAACTTAAGGCGCGGTTGTTGAGGCCAATGATATCGATATCATCGGCACACGCCAGCAGCTGTAAACTCTTATAGAAGATTGTACCTTCTTGATTAAGCTCTGCAGCTCGAATAATTATCTCCAGCAGTAGATTGAAGAAGAGAGTCGCCTTGCCTGAAACCAGCTTAGTTCACACAGCCATATTAATTTTGCGGAACTACACAAAATCAATAAAATATTTGAAAAGTCCAAGCCCTTGTCATCCGAAGTTCTGACTTTGGATTTTCCTATTATATTAATAGTATCT